>NW_007260281.1:33998-125777 GCF_000164805.1 Carlito syrichta | reverse complement strand
GCGGAGCCTGGAAGCCGCGGGAGGAGGGCGAGGCGCGTGACGCCAGACCGTGCCTAACCCTAACCCAAACCCTAAGGTTCTCAGAAAGATGGCAGATAGATTTTCAAGTTCTGCGTTCTTCAGCAAACAAAGATTCAGTCACCTGTATTAATCCCATAGAGAGCCATTTTACAAATTCCTGAAGTGTTTTTTTTTTTTTTTTTAATGACTAAAGTTCTAGTTGAATCAAATTTTCCAAGTATTGGTTTGACTATTAAACCACTTCTTTTTTTGGGGAAGAGAGGAGGGGATATAAATCAATTAATTTTGATTTATTTTGTCTTTTTAAAAAATCACCCTGAAAACCTAATGGCAGCAATACATGAACAGAAATGAACAATTTCAAAGTACATGTGAAGAAACATTTTAAATATCTAATCATCAGTATTTAATTATACAGATATAATTAATACTGGAATATTTTTGGTCTCAGAATCTATACTTGCCTGTATCAAACTCTCAGAATTTTTAAGCAATCAAGTGAGAAAGAAAAGAGCAAATGATAGTTTTAAATACCAAAGAGCATTAAATAGTCATAGATAATTTATGAGGTCCTTATTACAAAAAAAGTACTTGAACAAAAAAAAAAGCCCTCAATAAAATCTGCTGGAAATCATACAAGAATTTCACAGAAAGTAGCTAAAATTAATTAAAAATAAAATAAATTTGTTTTGCATTTTATATAAAAATTGAAGGCAAAATGATAAAAGTATGGGAAGTGCATGCTAATCTTTACCATTTAAAATAAAACAGGAATTCTAGAAAATGCATTTTGAGTGTTTGTGTCCCCAGATTGACTGTACCATGCTGTTGCTACTTTGCTTGGTGTAAATACAATGGATCTCCATCTTTGGGGTGTACTGAATAGCAGATCATCTCAAATTCTAGAGCACGCAGTCAGAAGGTGTCATTATGTACAATAAATAACTAGTTTAATTAACTATCTGATGCTATCAGTAATAAATGTTAGTATTTTCCAAAATAAAAATAGTATTGACAACATAATAAAATAATGTTATAAAATAAAATAATATTGCTGACAACTTACAATTCTGGCCAGGATGAAGTAATGAGGCCTGGATTTACTCTCCCACCTGAAACAATAATTAAAATGGCCAAAATACATGAAGCAATGGTTTTTAAGACATCACACCTCAGGAAATGAAAAACAGTGATCTCTGAAAGACATGAAATAAGTGAGGTATGCCTTACAAATGAACTTACTGCCTAGAAAGAGCTTCCAGTTTGCTGCACCAGAGGGAGAGCCCAGGCAGAAGTCAGAAGACTGGTTGACTTGAAAAACTGTGTTAGGGATCTGGAAGACAAAGATGGCTATAGCTCACAAGAGACATGAGAACTGCACAGATAAAGAACACAAAAAAGGAAAAGGAGCATGTGGATATATAAAAGTAGTGTTTTTCTATATCTCCTTGGAATTAAGTTAATAGATTCTGAAGTCAATTCTGATAATTTAAAATGTGTACAGTATTGTAAATACTAAAGCAATCACTTAAGTAAAAAAACAAAACCCCAAAGATACAGTAAAAACTGAAATAGAAAATTTACACTAGAAGTTGTTTGCATTTACACTAGAAAATTTACACTTGAAAATAGTCATTTACTACAAAAGAAAACATAAAGAGGTAACAGTAGGAAAGATGTAGACATACAAAAATTAAATAAAATGAGAGTTAATCCAACCATATCAATAATAATATTAGGCTGGGTATGGTGGCTCACACTTGTGATCCAAGTACATTGGGAGGTCTAGGTGGGAGAATCATTTGTGGTTAGGAGTTTGAGATCAGCCTGGGCAACACAGAACTTGTCTCTACAAAAATTAGCTGGGCATGGTGATGCAGCCTGTAGTTCCAGCTACTTAGGAGACTGAGGCAGAAGGATTGCCTGAACCCAGGAGGTCAAAACTGTGGTGAACCATGACTATCCCACTGCACTCTAGCCTGGGTGACAGAGTGAGACACTAGCTCAAGACCATCACCAACAAAGTATTATTATTACTAAATGTGAATGGATTGAATAATCCAATCTGTAGGCAGAGATTATGAGAATGTATTAAAAACAAAACAAGGTGGTTTCTCTCACTCATGTCAACTCTGGCATGTCTCCCTTTCTTTCCTCTCTTCTTTATCTAATAAACCTTACTTTTAAACTTAAAAAATCTAAACAAAAAAGTCCAAATATATGCTGTCTCTATGAGAACACTTCAGATACAAAGATATTAAAAGGCTAAAATTAAAAATACAGAAAAGATAAACCATGCAAACAACAATAGAGAGCTGGAGTGATTATACTAATATCAGAAAAAAACAGAGTTTTAAACAAAGAAAAATGTTATTGGAGATAAAGAAGAATATGCTATAATGCTAAGAGGGTCATATATCAAGAATATATAAAAATTATAAACATGTGCATTGAACAAAAGATTTCCAAAATGCATAAAACAAAAAACAGACAGAATTGAAGGTAAAATTCAACAATAATCATTGGGGATGGCAATGCAGTGGACTTGGGCAGCAGTATAGACTAACTAGATCTAACAGCCATCTATAATACATGACTTCCAAAAGCAGAAGAATGATCATTACTCTAAAGTATATATGGAACATTTCCCAAGATAGAGTACAGAGCTAGGACAAAAAAAAAAATTTTCAAAAAATGCAAAATGTTTGTAATCACATAAAGTTGATCTGTACTCCAAATGGAATTAAATTAGAAATTAAAAATAGAAGAAAATTTGGGAAATGCACAAATATATAAAAATAGGAAGTACTCTCCTAAATAACCAATGAGTTGGAGATGAGATCATAATGAAAAGTAAGCAGAAGAAAATATAACAAACATCAGAGTAGAAATTAAAGAAAAATAAAACAGAAAAAAATGATAAAGCCAACAAAACAAAATGGCTGTCCCGTAAATGATGAACAAAACTGACAAACCTTTAGCTATACTTGTTTAAAAAAAAAATACCTTGCTTGCAAATATTAAGAATGAAATAGGAGAAATCATGATTTACCTGACAAAAATTAAAAGGACCATAAAAAAATACTGTTAAAAAACGTATGGTCCACATTTTCTTCATCCAGTCGACTTCTGAGGATTTGGTTCCATGGACCTGAACACTAATCACAATAGCACAAGAGAGGGATCAGCAGTTGATGGGCACTGTCAGGGGAGAGAGGGAAGGAGAGACACGTAACATCACAAAGGGTACTGGGTCCTACCCCAGGGGAAATGAAGGCCAGTTGGAGGTCCAAACTTCACCTTCATGAGGCCTGCTTGTGTAACTAATACTGACTTGTACCCTACATATCTATAATTTTTTTAAAAAGGTATGGCAACATAGTACATAACTTGGACAAGAGGGAAAGATTCTATAATATTTACCAATTATTTTAAAAAGAATTAGTGCCATTCTTCACAAACTCCTCCCCCCCAAAATTAGTTGATCATTCTAGCATTATTAATAATGGCCAAAAAAGTAGAAACAATTCAAATGTCCAATAACTGATAAATGGATAAATACAATATGGTATATGTATACAGTGTCATGTTATTGACCAATAAAAAGAATAAAGTACTGACACATGCTGCAATATGAGTGAAAATATAACCTGGTAAATATCTACTATATGAAAAAGCCAGCACACACATGCTCAAAGAGTGCATTTTGCATTAGTCTAATTAAATAAAATGGCCAAAATATGCAAACTTACAGTGACAAAAGGTAGATTAATGTTTACCTAACAATGTGATATGGAAGAAGAAAGAAGAGTGACTGCTAAGGGGTACTGGGTGTTATTTGGAGGTGACAAAAACATTTTAAAATGAAACTTTGGTGATGATCTAACAACTATATGAATATGTTAATATGTACTGAATTGAAAACTTCTAATGAGTGAATTACAAGAAATGTAAGTTAAAGTTCAATAAAGCTTTTTTTTAAAGTTTACTAGCAGGAGCAAATTAGTTATACATAAATCTGGATTAAACCGTGTTGTTCTTGATTAAGCTCTTAATAAATGATGTTAATTTCTTTCTTTTTACTAGTTTTTTCTACAGCGAAGTGTTTTAGATGCAATTCTTCAACAAAAAGGACTGGCTATACATTCTACTTAGATTTTTGCTTTGTTTTGTTTTGTTTTGAGTCAGAGTCTCACTCTGTCACCCAGACTGGAGTGCAGTCACAATGTCATGGCTACAGTAGCCTCGACCTTCTGGGTTCAGGCTATCCTTCTGCCTCAGCCTTTCAAGTAGCTGGAACCACAGGCACTTTTCTGATTTATTTCAGAGACAAGGTCTCACCTAGTTGCCCAGGTTGGTCTTGAATCTCTGGATCAGGCAATCCTCTCACCTCCACCTCCCAAAGTGCTGGGATTACAGACAAATTGGTATTCTGATAAACTTAATAAATTAGATGGAAAAACCTGATATTTATGAGGGTAAACATAATGAAAAATAGAGTATATCATGTGTATAAAACGTAGTGGGTAAAAAGAAAGGAGATTAACAATGAAAGCAAGGTTGGATAGTCCCTCATATTCATCACAAGTTCAAATAAACTGGCTCAGAATGTCATTTACTGCCAAGGATAAGAACTGCAGTGAGAAAGCCTCAATAAATGTTTTTTCCTCTAAGAAATGGCATTGTTCTTAGGAAATTCACACTAGTATTTAGAGGTAAAAAGGCAAATGTCTACAATTTGCTCTCCAGTAATTCAGAAAAAGGTGTGTCTACATCTATATTTATGTTTACATCTATATCTATCTAGAATGAATAATGTGGCAAAATGTTAGCAATTGATAGACCTAGGTAAAGGGTTTATGAGAGTTCTTTGCACATTTAAAAAAAATTCTGCACATTTGAAATGATCTCAAATGAAAAAGGTTTTTAAAAATTAAAAATAATACAATGTCAAAATATGATCTAAGTTATACAAGACGTGCCAAATGTTCTTATTAAAATCTTTTGTGGTAAGATTTCAGTCTTCCAGGAAAAGTTTTGTATCAGTTATCAATGTGAAAAATAATGAAGTGAACTGCCTCCAATTTTTTAAAATTGTCTTTTGAGTAATTTAGCCTCTATAGCAAAGTAAACATACTTCTCTATAATTTTAAGACATTCTAAAGAATGTTCCATAAAGTAAGAAAATAAATTGGAGTTTGTACTTCCATTGTTAATTTGCAGTGTCCTACATTTCTTTAATGGGACATCTGTAAATTTTCTTGCTTTATTGTACTTATTCCTTAGTGTATTTCTGGTGATTATATCATTGCTTAAAGACTTACATTTTTATCTCCCCAACAATTGCAAAATAAAGTGTTGGACGTGCATGCACTAAATGAATAAGCACTATCACAAGTTCTCCAAAAAGTAATTAGCCTAGAAGTCACCAAAATTCCCACTGTAGTACTTTCTAAAATAAGATAAATCCTTTACAAAATAAATGATAAAGAATTTGATATGCTTCGTTCTTTACACTAACTGAACAAACATATACTATGCTATTTTCCCTTTGTTTACACTCTTATACATTAGCTTTGTCCCTCTAACTTATTTTCCCCCATAATGGCATTTTACTATAACTTTTTAATTGTTTTGTGTGTGGTAAATGCAACTTGCTTTATTTCTTCTTAATTTTCTTATGCTGTATGGTGTAATAGATACCTGGAATAACAAAAAATGTATACATATTTTAAGAGATATTATCTATGTATTACTTTTAGTTTGCCATAATCAGAATTGTCTGGAAAATGATGGTAACCACTTTGAGCACCTCTTGTAGTTGCAGAAGTCAAACGTGATTTGTTTCACTTTTTATTATTGGTATATATTGAGTATTACAATTTTAATACACTTTTTTCTTTCTTAAAATGTGTATACATTTTTTGGCACCCTCTGTAGAGGATGATGGATGTAAAAACCATACAAATGTAGTTTAAAGATGAAAGACTCCCACCATGTCAACTCTAAGGTTTAGTAGCTGTGGGAGCATTTATAGCCAGGAACTCCAGTCCCACTGAAGTAATTACAAATTTATTCACCTTGGGAAAATAAAAAGAGGTGAGGGGTGAATGTGTGTGTGCATGTGCATGTAAACACATACATGCTGTGTTTTCTTTAGTTTTGTTTTTAATTTTAATTTTTAAATTGACAAATTACAGTTTAATATTATGTAGTACAAGTTATTCGTGTCCTCTCTAAGTTATTCTACAAAGCCAGTATCATCCTGATATCAAAAAATGGCAAAGACACAACAAAGAAAGAAAACTATAGGCCAATAGTCATGATAAACATAAACGCAAAAGTCTTCAACAAATTACTAGTAAACTACATTCAACAGCAAACATCATTCATCATGACCAGGTGGGCTTTTTTCCTAGGATGCAAGGATGTTTCAATATACACAAATTCATAAATGTAATCTACCACATAAGCTGAAGTAAAACCAAAAACCACATGATTATCTCAATAGATGCAGAAAAAGCTTTTGATAAAATCTGGCACCCCACCATAGTAAAAATTTTCAATCATCTAGGCACTGAGAAATTATTCTTCAAAATAAAACAGGGCCGTCTATGACAAATTCACAACCAACATCATACTTAATGGGCTGAAAACATTCCTCTTATAAATTGGAACAAAATAAGGATGTCTACTCTAAACTTTCCTATTTAACATGGAACTATAAGTCCTAGCTATAGCAATCAGGCAAGAGAAATAAGTAAAAGCTATCCAAATAGAAAAAAAGTAAGTTAAATGATCTCTCTTCACAAATGATATAATTATACATCTACAAAACCCTAAAGATTTCACCAAAAGAATTCTGACACTAATAAATGAATGAGTAAAGGGTTGGGATACAAAATCAATGTTCAAATATCAGTTATATTTCCATATACCAACAACAAACAGACTGAGAACCAAATAAAATACAATCCCATTTACAATACACACACACACACACACAGACACACACACACACACACACACACACACACAGAGAGAGAGAAAATATCTCAGAATACATCTAACCAAAGAGGTGAAAGATCTATACAACAAGAACTACAAAACACTGCTGAAAGAAATTAAAGATGACATAAGCACATGGAAAGATCTCCTCTGCCTATGATAGGAAAAATCAATACTATTAAAATATCCATACTACCTAAAGCAATCTACAGATTCAGTGCAATTTCTGTCAAATTCCCAGTGTAATTTCTCACAGATCTAGAAAAGATCATATTTAAATTCATGTGGAAGCAAAAAAGAGACCTACTAGCCAAAGTTATCCTAAGTAGAAAGAATAAAGCCAGAGACAACACATTGCCAGACTTCAAACTTAACTACAAGACTACAGTAACCAAAATAGCATGGTACTGGTACAAACACAGACTATAGACCAATGGAACAGAATAGAGAACCCAAAAATAAAACCACTGATCTACAACCAAGTCATCTTTGACAAAGTCTACAAAAACAAACATTGGAGAAACAAATGGTGCTGGGAAAACTGGGTAACTATATGCAGAAGAATGAAGCTGAACCCCTTCCTCTCACCATATACAAAAGATAACTCAAGATGAATCAATGACTTAAACATAAGACCCCAAACCCTAAAAATCCTAGGGAAAAAGCCTAGGAAACACTCTCCCAGACATTGACCTAGGCAATGAATTTATGATGAAGTCCTCAAAAACATATGCAACAAAAACTAAAATTTACAAGTGGGACATAATCAAATTAAAAATCTTATGCATAACAAAAATAAATAAAACCATCAATGTACAGAATGGGAGAATATATTTGCAAATTACACATCTGGCAGAGACCTATTATCAAAATCTATAAGGAATGCAAATAAACTGACAAGAAAAAACATAACCCTGTTAAAAAGTGTCCAAAGGACATGAACACACACTTCTCAGAGGAAGGCATACAAGTAGCTAACAAACATGAAAAAAATGCTCAATATCACTAATATCAGATAAATGCAAATCAAAACCACAGTGAGATACCATTTCATACCAGTGTCAGTTTGGCTATTATTAAATATCAACAACAACAAATGTTGGTGAGGTTGCAAACAAAAGGGAATGCTCATACACTGTTGATGGGAATATAAGCTAGTTCAGCTCCATGGAGAGCAGTTTGGAGATTTCTCAAAGAACCAAAAATAGATTTACCATTTGACCCAACAATCCCACTACTATTCACAATAGCAAAAACTTGGAACCAACCCAGGTGCCCATCATCAGCATACTAGATGAGGAAAATGTCACACATATACACCATGGAATACTATGCAGCCATAAAAAAGAACAAAATCATTTCCCTTGCAGCAATATGGGTTGTCCGGACCAGCCGGGGTTATTGGGGTACCTGAAAGAGGAAGTGGAGATGTGAAAGGAATACAAGACTCCTTTAGCTGCAAAAGGAGGGCACCGGGGCTAGTCCCTGAGTGGCCCCATTTCTCTTTATTCCAAAGTTTATATACAAGCACAATACAACCAGGCATTCAAACTTCCCCAATCTTCAACATTAAACTTCCCCTCTATCAAGAAATGTCTGTACCCTGACTCAGACTATTCTGCCTACATTTCATATTAGTTTTGTCCTTGGCCTGCACTTTCTGTACTTTGAAAGACACATACTATTCTTATCTGGACTCTGCTTTTCTAGGTAGACAGTTTCATGCTTTAACTATTTAGTCCCTGACAATGGGTACAGCTGGAGGCCATCATTTTAAGTGAATTGTCACATAAACAAAAAACAAAAACTCCCATATGTTCTCACTTACAGGTGGGAACTAAACCCTGGGCACACACAGGTACAAGGATGGAGCATCAGATTCCTATGGGGGAAGGGAAGGAGGGTGGTAAGAGTTGAAAAGCCATCCATTGGGTACCACACTCATCATCTGGGCAGTAGACTCAGTAGATGCCCAAACCTCACCACATACAATACACATACATAACAATCTGCATATATGCCCCTTGAATCTGAAATAAAAACAAAACAAAACAAAAATTCAAGGTGATTTCATTATTTATGAATACAAAGTTGAATAATTAATTAATTACTTCAAATAAATAAATTAATTACTTCAAAGCCATCACCTCAAATACTTATCATTTTTTGTGTGTGGTAAAGGCATTTGAAATTTACTCTTAGTAAATTTTAAAATGTACAATACATGATCATTTGTTGTGTTCACCAAGGTGTACAATATATCTCAAAGAAAAAAACTTACTCCTCTTGTGTAATAGAAACTTTTTGCCCTTGGACAATCATCTCTCCATTTCATTTCCCTTCCTTCCATTCTTTGGTAACCATCCTTCTGCTCTCTGCATCTTTGAGGTTGATGGTTTCAGATTCCACATATAAGTGAGAACATGCAGTACTGGTCTTTCCTTGCTTGGTTTACTTCACTTAGCATAACATTTTCCAGTTCCACCAGTGTTGTCACAAATGAAAAATTTTCATTGTATTTTGAGGCTGAATAGTATTTTATTGTGCATATGTGCTACATTATCCTTTTTCATTCATCTGTTGATGAATACTTAGTTTGATTCCGCAACTTGGCTGTTGTGAATAGTGCTGCAATGAATATGGGTGTGTAAATATCTTTTCCACTTATTGATTTCAAATCTTTTGGGTAAATAACCACGAGTAGGATTGCTGGATTCTATGGTAGTTCTATTTGTAGTTTTGTGAGGAACCTCCATATGACCCGTTGTTTTCTTGTGACGTCTTTGTCTGGCTTTGGGATCTGGGAAATGCTGGTCTCATAAAAACAGCTTGGAAGTACTTTCTCCTTTTAGATGCTTGGGAAGAGTATCTGAAGCCTTGGTATTAATTTTCTAAATGTTTGATAGAAATTAGCAGGGGAGCCATCAGGTCCTAGGCTTTTCTCTGATGGGAGACTTATTACTGATTCAATCCCCTCACTGATAATTGGTCTGTTTGTAACCAAGTATTTCAGCCTTGAAATGCATTTTAAAGGTTGTTTTTTTTTTCTTTTCTCTCTCTTACTCCTAAAATGTAGACTTGAAAATACTATAGAACTCTTTTCCCACCAGACACTTCCTTGCCCCTGCACATTTATCTAACTATAAGCTTGCTTAGAAATTCAGTACTTGAAACCAACGAGGCACAAAGACTCAGCCTCAGACTCCCTCTCTCCTACCTAGAGATTCTTCAAGGCAGTTCATCTATCAGCTGGAGTTGAGATAGTGCAAGTCGGCACTCCAGATGGACAATACTCAATATAGTCGCCAGAATGAGATATGCTGACCTACACCCTATAACACTCTCACATGCTCCCTGTATCCAATTTCCCTTTTTAAACCTCTGCACAAGCCCAATATTTGAGATGGTTTCTTGGAGACATAAGTCGTGCCATCTCCTCCATTGCTAGTATATGAATAAAGCTGATTCCTTCCACCATGCCTCACCTGTTGTATATTTGACCTTTCAGAGGGCAAACCGATCACCCTGTGGGTTACAAAGTTGTTGCCCTATGTGAAGAGCTATGCATTGCAAGTAACTTGTCCTGTCTGCCTGGTTTCCATCAGATGAATCCATTGGCCATGGTAGCATGCCAAGGCCCACCCACTCATGTTACCAGGAGGGGCAGCAGCAATTTTTAAGTGCTGGATGTCCGTGTCTAGCTGACCCCACAGCTGGAACTCCAGGGACCTCCTGGCAGCTGTTGAGAACGTTTTGCCTTCAGGACACTCCCTTCTTCCCTTGTGTAATGTCAGTTGCCTATAACACTTCAGCAGTACAAGGAGAGTGGCATTTGACATCTGGAAAGTTGATGGACTTCAAAGACTGGCTATGTCAACGGGAATGCACCTGGGATACTCTGTCTCTGTTGTCTGGGGCTTTATCCCATTTGGACTTAGATAGGTCAATGTGATACTATGTTTTGGTGCCATTAGGGCTTGACACAAGATTTGTAGAACTTTTACCCCAGTCTCTCCTTTGTGGGAACTGGTTTGGGAGTACCTCTGCTTAAGTCTAGGTTTGTGTTTGCACTTGCTTAAGTGTGTCTGAGTCTGTCTCTCCCCTGGAAGTGATTGGCATGACCCCTATTCTATCTGTGACTCTATTACCCTAGAAGGCATGTCAGGTTTTCTGGAACTCCAGTTGGTAACAGCATATTATGGCCCATTTTTGTACACACTTTACTACGAATGAGCAAATTATAGCAAGGACAACTCTGAGCTTGCATGGTTAACTTGCAACTATAGAGTTAAGTAGAATCTTCTAAGCACTCTATTTCTTTTTTGCCTGCTTTGAATCAGATGGTTTTAAGCTACTGCTGCTGAGATAAAGTTCACTGTCTCAAGGTTACTTGGGGATTTTCTTTTCCTTGTGCAGTTCTAGGTAAAGTGTGAACATTAAAAACTCATTTAAAACTGAAGAGAAGAAAAGTCAAAAGTTGTTATAATAAAACTGCTTTACCCAAATTTTGGTCCACAGCCTGTGTTGGATTATCTATTGGGGCAAACAAAGTCTAACCACGTGAACAGGTTTCAATTTTGTCAGAAATGTATTTTTTTCTTTTTTAGAGTAGGAAACATAGTTTATTTAGAGAGTAACTTAGAGAGAGAGAAAGAGAAGATTCACCTCCTCAAGGTGGGGGGGCGGAGAGGGCAAAGCCAGGAAACATGGTCTGGCCATAGTTCAAAGAGCTCATGGCTACACCAGAGCTTAGCAAAGCCATGGCCTGTCAGAAATAATTTAGACTGAACTTTCTTTTATAAACTCATTAGTTTGTCTTGCTATTTCATTGTGAGAGCTTTGAGGTAAAAGTTATTAAATCTTTCTTTTTATATATTCATTCATATTTGGATGTGTTTACATATATGTACATATTATGTATTATGTCTAGCTTCTTACCAGATTAGTTGATAAATGAGTACTCATAAATTAAATAAATAAATTTAAATGTTTTTTAAATTCATATGAATTTAGCAACCTTTGATAAATAAAAATGATTTTAAATTATTGATAAAATAAAAATATAAATGTCTTCAGAATTGTCAGCATACATTTTTATCTAGGTTAACTGATTAGATAAGTTTTATATTCACCTCTGCTAGATATTTTAAGATGTCAGGGTTTAACACAGGATTATAGAACCATAAACCTAGCCAAAAACAAAGATTTTTGCTTGTGTAGTTTTTTTGACAAATAAGACTAACAGGATTGTCAGATCAATAAAAACAACTACATATTCAGAGTTACTGGCAAAATGCTCATGTGTTTAACTTTAAGCTTCTTATTTAAGTGAATATCTGATATTTTCAGGCTTTAAAAATAGTTAATAGGTAAATAAAATGATGATTAGCATTGTCTAATATCTCAGTTCTCATAAGTTAACTAGCTAAACTTCTAAAAATAAATGAATTGGGTAAATGTAAATAGTATACTTATAGGTAATCTTTTTATGCAATTCAAAATCTTAAAATTATTTAGGATGCTGATTAAATGTCTGAATCATTTCCAATTAAGAAAGAGTTATTATATGGGGAAACATATTTCTCAAATTATGGAACAGTTTCATCTATAAAATGCTGATATTATGGATAACTTAAGAATTCTTGCTTCCTGGGTTTTTACTAAAATTTAAAGTTCAGTAAATAAAAAGTGCCAAAAAGATCTGTTTTTAATTTAAAAAAAAGAAAAAGAAGCCAGGCTTGATGGCTCAGCCTGTAATCCTGTGCCTTTGGGAGGCTGAGGTGAGTGGATTGCCTGAGCCTGCGGGTTCGAGAACCCCTGGGCAGCGAGACCTCATCTCTACAATAAATCAAAAAATCAGTCAGATGTGGTAATACATGCCTGTAATTCTGGCTACTCGGAAGGCTGAGGTGGAAGGATCGCCAGAGCCCAGCAGGTCGAGTCTGCAGTGGCCGGGAGCGGCCACTTGCACTCCAGTCTGGGTGACAGAGTGAGACTCCAAATCAAAAAAAAAAAAAAAAAAGAAAGAAAAGAAAAAGAAAAAGTGGTATTGTTGAGAAAAAAATTTTTTATGTAATTTGGAGATTGTTTAAAAATTATTTATGAAAGAATGTACAAAGGGACAAGTAAATAGGAAAGAAAGATATTTAAAAAGCATATGAAAATGTATTTTTAGTAAAGAAAGCTATAAAGTGAATAATTTTATATGAGAAAGGATCTGCTGTAATAATTTTTTTGTCCTAAAATAAAATAACTGGTTATTTAAAACAGACATAAATATAAGACAAAACAGAAAGCTCAAACATGTTGTATGTGGTCTATGTGAGTTGTAATACAGTTCATGAAAGAAAATTTCTGAAAGGAATTGTATATATGAATAAGTTGGCTATAATGAAAAGGAAACCATTTATAATAATCTTTCTAAATATTGGTCTCCTGTGTTAGAGCAAGTCTTTCTTAAGGTATTGATTTGCTCTTAATAAAATTACAAGACATCTTGATTTTTAATTCTATACTCTGTCTCCTTTTGAAAATGTCTTAGACTTATGTCTTAGAAGTACAATTTTTCTGTGTCCAACTGCTTTCAGTTTTTTCTCCCCTCTAGAAAACCTGAGATGATAACTCTTTTCTTAAATGTTTTCATCAGGTTCTGTGACTTTTTCCTCCAGTTCTAACTGCTGTTGTAGCACGATGTTAAAATGTTTTATATTGAAGGTCTGAGTAATGTTTTCCTCCCATATAACTTGATTCTATACTGTTGTTTTTTCTTTATATGTCTGAATTGTTCCATGTAACTAGGAATTTTCTTATGTAGTTACTAAGACTCATGTATTTCCCTACTATTCTCATGACCCTTCCTGTGTCTGATTAATTCAAGTACCCTTTTCATCAGGTTTGGCTTCCAGGTTATCTAAATGGGCTTCCTATAAGGAGAAGAAATCACACTGCAGAAGGTTTTTCTTTGCCTTTTTGGTAACTAGCCTAAAAAACAAAAAATTTACATTTTAACAGGATAATTTCTTTGTTGTCTTAATTAGATTTTTGATTACTGAGATTTAAAAAGATAAAAGTTTATACATCCATGTAACTATCTGTATTGCTTTCAAAGTCTTTTGATTATTACTCTTAGCTAAGTGAATAGCTTATTATTTTATCTTAACCAAATGTTTTAAGACTTTTAACATCTTTGACAAATGTCTCCACAATCAAATCCTATACTAAATTTCTGACCCAGACTTATTACTGGCAACTTATGAAAGCTATAAAAATCAATCATCAAGAGGATGAAAAATATTTTTACAACTTCCAATCAGGTCATTAACTCCAGTATCACCATCTCCAGCCACTGAAAAAAGTGCAGTAAACTAATCCTTGTGCAGTTAAGTAATAGAATTTTTGCCTCCTGAGTGTACATATCTCATCTAAAAAGACACTGACTGCTGCTAAATCTTTAATGCTGAAGCCAGTATCTGACACTAAACTCAAATTAAGCAAAGCCTTGTCTTCTGATGGAGGGGAGGCAACAATCAAAATAAGCTGCTTTCATGAGACACAGGGACAAGTCCTGTATGCATAGACACTGAGACTCATCTAACAATTCTGCCTCTATCTAAATCACTGATACTAGATAATTTAAATGTTTACCTACCTGAGAGATTCCTTCTGTCATTGCACAGGATTGATGACCTTTTTCTCTGAAACACTGCTAATTATGCTTTGTTTTATCACCAGAATTTAAAAACGATTCAATCCTACTGGGCCATTCTGTTTTGCATTGCCAATACACTGCTGCAAAAGCAATGCAACATCAGACACTCTCCCCCTAAGCCCAGGGACTATCGTGGAAGAGGTAGGAACATGAGATTATAAGGGCCAGTTTTGAAGGATAAAATTAATTCAGATCCTCCAAATCAAAGACAGGTATACAGGTACCTAAACACCTGATGGCTCAACACATAGAACAAATTGATAAGTCCTTTTTGTTTTTGAGTCGGGGTCTTACTCTGTCACCCAGGGTGGAGTGCTGTGGCATGCTCATGGCCACTGCAGCCTCTACCTGCTGGGCTCAGGCAATCCTTCTTCCTCAGCCTTCCAAGCAGCCAGAACTACAGGCATGTGCTACGTGCCTGGGTAATTTTTATTTATTTATTGTAGAGATGAGGTCTGGCCAAGTTGCCCAAGCTGGTCTTGAACCCACATGCTCAGGCAGTCCTCTTGCCTCTACCTCCCATAGTGCTGGAATTACAGGCCAGCTAAGTCCATTTTTTAACTTTGTTTTTGGCTTTTATGTTACTTAAAAGATTTTAAGGGTTGATGAGTGTCTGCCCACCTCCATTGCTGTTTATCCCAGAATATATAATTGGCTACAAACCTTTTGTCTTCAAATTCCTTGGCCAATATGGGTCCCACTGAGGGATCTGAGGCAGATAGCTACACCATCCTGACAACAATATGGGACAAAATGAAAGCTAGGCCATCAATGATGCCTCTGGCATCTCTTGACTAGAAAGGGGAAAAGCCAAACAAACAAAAAAAAATATATATATATTTTTAAGTTGGAGTCTCACTCTGTCACCCAGGCTGGAGTGCAGTGGCCTCTCCCAGCCACCGTAGCCTCGACCTGCTGGGCTCTGGCGATCCTTCCGCCTCAACCTTCCAAGTAGCTGGAATTACAGGCATGTGCTACCATGCCCAGCTGATTTTTTTTTTTGATTTATTTTAGAGATGAGGTCTTGCTGCCCAGGCGGGTCTCGAACCCGCAGGCTCAGGCAATCCACTAACCTCAGCCTCCCAAAGGCACAGGATTACAGGCTGAGCCACCGAGCCGGCCCCCAAAATATATATCAACTTCTCCACATCATGAAATAAATGAACTCCATCTTGGTCCAAAGGCCCAAATCTTGAATGCTGAACCTTAAAAAATGTGTCCACCTGGAGTTGGAAGTGTCCTGACTACCTGAACTTATAGAATGAAACCGCTGCAGCATCATGGTGTGACGACCCAGGCACTTTTGAGAGAGCCGGTCCTGCATCCCCATACAGATGCTGTTGTAACCTGATGTTAAAATGTTTTATCTTGAAGGTCTGAGCAATGTTTTCCTCCCATATAGCTTGATTCTATACTGTTGTTTTTTCTTTATTTGTCTGATAAACCTTAAAAACTTAGTTCTTGGCCATGATGGGACAAAAGATCAGACACACCTCATTTTACCATCTTTTTTCTGGAGTATAGACCCAACCATTGGCCAGAGATCATAGGACTCTTCAGATTGTTCATGACAATAAGATATCAAATGATAAGCAAGACTTATGACCCTACCTGGCAAAGGTTAAGTCTCTACTAAAGCATGGCTCCTATGTTATGTCCACATTTGTTACCTCCATGAATATTTATAACTCCTCCTCTAACCCATTGTATAGATGTTTAGCTGATGTGTCATCATATTCCCACAGAAGCCCCAGGCACAACTGACAGCGGAGGTGGTGGTTGCAGAAATGTCAAAGAAAGCTGTGGCTCACCCCTTTCTACAATGTTTAGATTGCCATTTCATAAACACAATCAATGGGGATACCTGGAAATGATGAACCATGCTCTAAAAACAAGCACTGTCAAATATATAAAGACTCTAGGTCCTTGTATTCACTTCTATTGTTTAGTTTGCTTCTAACAGGATGACTCATCCCACAGACATGGCCCTGCCTTCCTGTCAACTAGGAGATTGGATCATCCTAAGACTTAAAAAGGGAGAATCTAAAATTGCCACTTAAAAGAAGCCACACAGATAAGTAGAAACTCTGTCAATATAAAGTTCCTAATGGGTGACCTAATACTAAATGAGCTCCCTATTCCTGCTATTACTAACCTCTTTGCTGAATGGGCACAGATAGTTGCCTTTCTCCAAAATAAAAGTCTGTTGGATTTATGAGGAAGCATCTCTGTCCTCCTCTATAGGCCTGCCATGAAGTATCCAAACAGCTAACCTGAGTTCTTGGAGTTGCTTCTGTGCTGAGCTCTACAGCTCACACCCATTTCTTCTCAAGGTCACTTACCCTTCCTGTGGTTGGTTCAATGAAGCAAAAAGATGCCTCCTTTACTTAATATGGGAGCAGGTCAACATAACCCCCACAAATAGGATCTGCCATGCATGATGGCATAGAACGGCTAATTGCAGCACAAATATGGGTGGTCGGTCGTGTACTCTTGTGCGTCAAGAGTCATACCAGTAGTATGCTTCAAGCTTAGACCCAGAACATGAGATGGCACAATAGCATCAGGGGTAAGGCAGCCCATCCCTCCCATGGGGATGACTATGGGTTTATAAGACCCATGGCTACCCTACTTACCTCATGACTGGACCAGGAAATGTACCTGGGGGTGTCTCTATCTTCCAGGACACATTGTATCTTATTGGAGTGACCTCCCTACCAACTGGGAAAACATAAAGGCCAGATATCACCATCAGAAACAAGCATCCTGGTGATTTTATCCCCAGGTGGTGATGATAGATGCAGAATTAAAAGTAGGAGCCCCAGATAAACATATCGTTGCCTCTTTTTACATCTGCCACGCTATCACCATTCTCACTGAAGAAACTTCACAAACTAGGCAAATGGCCCTGCAAAATAGGTTTTGACCACTTGTACATTGATTAAGACTGAATGTTATGTGTGTATTCCAGAGTTTTCCCACATTATAACTCAGGTTATGCAAGCATCAGACACCCACGTTTCAGCTACAAAACTGCTGGCTCGAGACTCCCTCATGGGACAATTGGGTCAACTTTGTAGCACATGTATGATATAATTGTTATTCTTCTTATTGTTCCTTTTTGTTGCTGTGGATTCTATTGCTGCTGGACATTCTGTATGGGGATGCAGGACTGGTTCTCTCAAAAGTGCCTGGGTCGTCACACCATGATGCTGCAACAGGTTCCTTCTATAAGTTCAGGTAGTCAGGACACTTCCAACTCCAGGTGGACAAATTCCATTCCACTGGCTCATAACAACATTCTTCTTCAGTAGGATGTAACTAGATCAAATGTGTCACCCACTTTCTATAGTAATGAAATGGAATTTGACAGTGGGGAATTATAACCATGTATCTTTGCCTTAAAATGCATTTTAAATTTTTTTCTTGTCTCTCTCATACTCCTAAAATGCAGCCTTGAAACATGCTTTATAAGTTTCTTTTCTCCCTTTTACTGTCAGACACTCCCTTGTACCCCCTTGTTTAGAAATTCCAAGGGGCTACCCTTGAAACAAACTGACACAAAGGCCCAGCCATTAAGTTCTCTCCCACCTGGAGATTACTTCAAGGTAGTTAATCTATTACCCAGTTGTAGCTGAGGTGGTGCCAGCCAGCACCCCCGATGGACAGTAACTTAAGATAGTCACTAGAATGTGACATGCAGAGCCCCAGCCTATGGTCCACCTGTGTGATCCTTATACTCAGTTTTCCTTTTGAAGACCCTGCCTACACCCCAGACGATGAGATGGTTTCTTGGTAGTGTGAGCCTGACCATCTCCTCAATTGTTGGCATGTGAATAAAGCTGCTTTCCTCCATGAAACCTCACCTCTTACGTATTTGGTTTCTCAGGTGCCACGTTCAGAGTTTCTATTTATTCATGATTCAGTCTTGGTTGGTTTTGTGTCTAGAAAAGTATCCATTTCTTCTAGGACATCTATTTTTTGGCATATCATTGTTCATAACAGTCTCATAATTATTTGTATTTCTGTGGAATTAGTTACAATGTCTCCTCTTTCATTTCTGATTTTATTTGTCTTCTTTCTTTTTTTCCCTTAGTCTAATTAAACCTTTTGGATTTTATCTTTTCAAAAAACGAACTCAGTTTTGTTCATCTTTTGTTATTATTTTTACAGTCTCTATTTTATCTATTTCTGCTTTTCAGTATTTCTTTCCTTCTACTAACAGTGGAATGATTTGTTCTTCTTTTTCTATTTTCTTAAACCATAACATTAAGTTCTTTATTTGTGCTCTTTCTTCCTTTTGGATGTAGGTATTTATTGCTATAAACCTTCCTCTTAGAACTACTTTTGTTGCATCTCCTAGGTTTTGGTACACTGTGTTTTCATTTTCATTTGTCTCAAGATATATTTAAACTTCCCCTTTATTCTTTGTTGACCTATTGGTTACTTAAGAGCATGTTACTGAATTTCTACATATTTGTAAATTTTCCCAAATTCTCCTGTTATTGATTTCTAATTTTGTATCATTGTGGTCCAGAAAGGTATTTGATATGATTTCAATGTTAAATTTGCTAAGGTTTGTCATGTAGTCTAACATATTATGTATCCTGGGGAATATTCTTTGTTTGCTTGGGAAGAATGTGTATTCTTGTGCTATTGGATGCAATGTTCTCTGTCAGGTCTATTTGGTGTAAAGTGTTGCTCAAATCCAGTAGCATTTTCAATCTTTTTAATTTGAATAACATAATCATTTAGCTTACACCGGCAGGAAAGTAAGATCTGGTGTTCTCTGAGCTTCTTGAATTTGTTATTAGGTGTCTGGTAATAATTTCAAAAAGTTCTCAGCCATCCCTTTTTTTTTCACATTTTGGGTGAATTTAGTTTCCATAAAAGGTACTAGATTGACAATCACGAAGATCAATGACTCCATTGACTCACAGAAGGAGTTTCATGGAGCCCTTTCCAGAAGACAGTTTATTTATCCATGAACCTCACTTCCCATACCGCCTCCCACCTAGGCATGTTGGCCACCAGCAATCTCTGAAGGCTAGAAGAGGAAAATATGCAACATGACCTTTATTTGAGTCTTTACTTCTCCCAAAAGAGTGAACATACCTGAATACTTGATGAACAAAAAAATAAGGGATATTGACATATATAAACAGTCATTGCTCATGTAGTGAAGGCCCTGGAAAAAATGGAAAGCTTGAATTTCTCTTCAGAGAGAGTAGAAAATAAGTACTGAGGCTCTAGAGAGCAGTAAGGAATAAAGACTCAAAGGCAACTGAATGAGCTGTACTGAAGGAAACCTTTGATAATGATTTGCTTTATTTCTCTCATGTGGAGTATTAAACCAGGTGCTACAATTAATATGTTCCTTGGTTTCCTAAAATGTCACAACGTGTATCCAATTTTAGTCATTTTTTAGAGTTTCTTAAACCAAAATTAGATTCTGGGTAATAAAAAAAATTATGTTAAAGTTAAGACATAAAGTAGGTAAAAAAGTGATAAAGTTAAACAAGAGGATAATTATAGATAAGACATTGAACAAGGAAGTAATCCTAAATTTTTGACTATTATGATATAATTTTCATAAAGAACTTATATCTGTTCAGAAAGCTATAGTGAAATGGAACACTACGAATTGCAAATACATTTAAAAGTGAACACATATATTCAGTACATATCCATTCCATAGACTATTCTGGATTAAATGTGTAAATCTTTAAAATAAAATTTTGAATTTGAAAATGAAAGACTGTTTCTCACATAAATAGCACAGTTGGCTTCAAGATATTTAGAATTGTGTTAAGTCATTTTTCATTGACTATAGCTGGTTATCGCATCAGCGTCCCCAAATCCATATGACTCATACTAAATTTCCCCTCATCTCTTCTTTCTTCTCTATTAGGTTGGTGCAAACGTAATTGCGGTTTTTGCAAGTTGAAATTTGCCGTTTGATATGGGGATACATTCTTAATATATCTAAGGATGCTATATATCACTTTATTATTATTTTCTTATTTTTATTTTTATTTTTTTGAGTTGGATTCTCACTCTGTCACCCAGACTGGAGTGCAGTGGCTGCTCCTGGTCACCGCAGCCTCGACCTGCTGGGCTCCGGCGATCCTTCCACCTCAGCCTTCTGAGTAGCTGGAATTACAGGCACACGCTACCACACCTGGTTGATTTTTTGATTTTTTGTAGAGATGAGGTCTCGCTGCCCAGGCGGGTCTCGAACCCGTGGGCTCAGGCAATCCACTCACCTCAGCCTCCCAAAGGCACGGGATTACAGGCTGAGCCACCGAGCCTGGCTTTATATATCACTTTAATGGGCATTTTACTCACTTTATTTTTTTGCTAATGAATTATTATCTGTTGTTTATTTTATATTTATTTTAGACTATGGAAATGATGTTAGACAAAAAGCAAATTGGAACGATTTTTAAATTCAAGTTCAAAATGGGTCAAAAAGCAGCGTAGACAACACCAACAACACATTTGGCCCATGAGCTGCTAATGAACATACAGTTCTGGTTCAAGAAGTTTTGCAAAGGAGACAACAGCCTTGAAGATGAGGAGCATAGTGGCTGGCCATCAGAAGATGACAATGACCAACTGAGAACAATGACCAAAGCTGATCCTTTGCAAACTACACGAGAAGTTGCCAAAGAGCTCAACATCAACCATTCTACAGTTGTTTGGCATTTGAAGCAAAATGGAAAGGTGAAAAACTTTGATAAGTGGATGCCTCTTGAGCTGACCAAAAATAAAAAAAAAACATCATTTCGAAGTGTCGTCTTCTCTTATTCTATGCAACAGCAATGAACTATTTCTGATCAGATTGTGATATGTGATGAATAGTGAATTTTATATTACAGCCAGCAATGACCAGCTCAGTAGTGAACCCAGAAGAAGCTCCAAAGCCCTCCCAAAGCCAAACTTGCAGCAAAAAAAGGTAATGGTTACTGTTTAGTGGTCTGCTGCCAGTCTGATCCACTACAGCTTTCTGAATCCCAGCCAAAACAGTACATCTGGGACATGCTCAGCAAATCGATGAGATGCATCAAAAAATGCAACACCTACAGTTGGCATTGTTCAACACAAAGGGCCCAATTCTCTATGGCAACACCCAGCTGCATGTCACACAACAAATGCTTCAAGGGCTATGAAGTCTTGCTTCATCCGCCATTTTTACCTGATCTCTTGTCAACCACTGTCACTTCTTCAAGCATCTCAACAACTTTTTGCAGGGAAAACATTTCTACGTTCAGCAAAATGCAGAAAATGCTTTTCAAGAGTTAATCAAATCCAAAAGCATGGACTTTTACACTACAGGAATAAACAAACTTGTGTCTCATTGGCAAAAATGTATTGATTGTTATGGTTCCTATTTGAATTAACAAAGATGTGTTTGAGTCTAGTTATAATAATTTAAAATTCATGGTCTGGAACCACATTTACTTTTGCACCAACCTAATAGTTGAAGCTACTGGCCCCTCTTCCCAATTTACTGTATTTAAGACCCCTGCACCACCTCTGACCATGTTATTTCTCTTCTACTGATCATGTCCTCTACCTCTCACATTTATTCCAACCTACACATCCCAGTGGCCAGTTCCTAATATAAACCCTGAACTACCTCTGTCCTGAGCTCTTAGTAAAAGCTTTCTTGTTTCTGGTCTTTTTTCTTGAAACATCAGTTATTATTACACATGAGTGTTAGATTATTTGGTTCTTCAACCATAGTCCTATGGCATTATCATCCATTTAAAAACTTCAGCTGACTCCCTATTGGCTAGAGAATGAACGCTAGTGTCCTTTGCTCAAGTTGCAAGGCAATCTAATTCCAGACACTCTGAAACCTTTCTAGAAGTCACTGCAATTACCACTTCTTCTGGCTCCTGCGTCTTTTGGTGTTCTATCCCCTTTGTCTGAAATGGCCTCTCCTCCACCCCCAATTCCACTTACCCAAATCTTCTACAGTCTTCAACATTCAGGTTATCTGAATGGCTACTGTTATAGTCTCTGCCCCAAAAGACTGTAAAATGGGGACTAAAACAGTGGTTTCCAATTTAGTATCACATTGGATTCCCTTTTCCAGAAATTCTGATAGAGCAGGACTGGGATAGAACCCATGAGAGAGAGAGAGAGAAAGAGAGAGAGAGAGAGAGAGAGAGAGAGAGAAACAAACAAAAAAACTTCTCTTGGTGATTTTCTAGATGCTAAACTTTGCTAGCTCAGGCCAGACTGGTACTTGAAACACACTGGATTAAAACAAGAGAACACCAAGAATGTAGGAGCTTCTCGTGCATATATGGGATTTGATCACTTGTAGTACTTATAGGCAACCAAGTTCACTGGGGTAAAACTTATTTTAAATTAGTGTATGGCATAGGATATGTACCATTTTATGAGTGAAATGTGGAATTTAGTTTGTGAGAATGTATAGGTCTATACTTGTAGCAATCTCAAGAAAAACCCGCCCCGTGTCATTCTCACATGCCAAGCTGGCTCAGTCCCTTCCTGTCCCAACCTCACTTTGCCTCCACAGGCATCTCTGCTATTGAGCTCATCACATTCCATTTTCTGCTACTGTGTGCAGATCACTTAGGCACATGCCTTATTCACAAAATAGACTGAAGCATTCATTAAGAATCTGAAAGGTGAATGTTGATGAACTTGCCTAAAATAAAAATATATGAAGTGTGCAACTTTATAAGATACATTGTATCAGCCACCCCAGAGATTGCAATCACCTCCTCACTGGTCTTCCAGCTGCCGCATTCTATCTATTTGTAACTCAGCAACCAGAGTGATCCTTCAAAAATTGTCAGGGTATCACTCCTCTTTGTGACGCTTCCCAGTGAGTTCCTGATTCACTAGGAGTAAAGGCCAAAGTTCAGTCAGAATGAAGTCCCTTTCAGATTTCATTTCCTAGCACTCTCCTCTCTCTCTCTCTCTCTCTCTCTCTCTCTTTCTCCCAGCTATGACAGCCTACTGTTTCTCAAACACAACTGACATGGATCAAAGATCACAAGTATCTTTGCACCTGTTCTTTCCCTGCCTGGAACACGCTTGCTCCAGATACCTGAAGCCTGACTCTCTTACCACATTTTCATCTCTGCTTAAATGTAACTTCACCAATGAGAACTTCCTTGTCCATCTATGGGCATCTCCGTGTTCTTTCCTGCTTTATCTTTCCCCATAGCATTTATCCACATCTGACTCTATACATTTGTCTAGCTAGGTATTCCTTCTCCTACCCTCACCATCGTGCTGAAGGTCTCAGTGTTCTGAGAAGACCCCTCTGCTGAGTTTACAGTCTTCTGTGCTCTCACATTTGGTGTGCACGCTCCTCTTGGTTGGAGCACCTCAGAGGTTGGAACCTAGAGCATGTGGCTGTGCTTCAGAGGAGACGGGTCTGTTGGGAGCAGAGAGGGGAGCATTGGCCTGGCAGTGCAGGACCCTTGTGCCTACATGGTTCTGGGGGTTCACAGCAGCAACTGCACTGCCCTCTAGTTATTGATTGCTACAGTGAATTGTTAACCAGGTCCCAATCTGAGTGTTAAAAACATAAACACGGTGGCAAACAAAACAGGCAAACTTCTGATCCATGGCTTTCAAAGAAAATATTGGGGACAGAGTAGCTAAATGACACCACTGTGACACAGAAATAAAAATATAGACTGTGGAAAATGCTTCAGTGTCTTTAACAAATGCATTGCATGGGGGAACAAAATGGAAGAGGAAGAATAAGAATAAAGAATTCTTTAGAGATGCTTTAGTCAATTGTAATATATGAAATGACTCAGATCTTGACTTAAAAAAAATAGTGTGAAAAATTTTGTGAGACAATCAGGGAAATTAGAACAGTGATTGGATTTTGGTTAAAAGTAACTAATTTTGGATAATTTTTTAGATGTGTTATTTAAAAAAAGGAGAGCCTTATCTTTTAGAGACACACACCAAAATATTTAAGAATGAAATGATAAGGTGTCAAAAATACTCTTCCATTAATCTGCACGGGGAAAGAGAAGTTAGAGGAATTAACACTGTCCAAGAATTGAAGTATTAGGTACATGAGCTCACTATACTATTCTTTCATTATACTGTTTATTTCTTTTGTATATACTTTAAATTTTTTATAATAGTAGTAATAAAGATGTTGAAAGCTGGAAAGATGTAAACTGTATAGAGACAGGAAAGAAGGAATATTCTTCTTTATTTCACAAAAATCTGTATGCTTTATAATTTGCTTTACTATATTTATGCATTAATTTTATAATTTTAAGGTGTGCTATTGATAATTAAACTGATTTATAGAAATCTCTGGAGCGTGAAAACCTTGACACTTGTGCACTAGGTATATGGTTAAAGTATCTATTTCAATTTTTTATTTATTTACTGAGTTGGGTTCTTACTCTGTTGGCCAGCCTAGAGTGCACTGACACCATTATGGCTCACTGCAGCTTTGACTTCCTAGGCTCAGGAGATCCTTCTGCTTCATAATCCTGAGTAACTGGGACACCATATTTAGCTTTTTTTTTATTATTATTTTTTAAAAATTTTTGTAGAGAAGACATCTCGTTATGTTGCCTAGGCTCGTCTCAAGCTCCTGGGCTCAAGCAATTCTCCTGCCTTGGTCTCCTGGGATTATGAACATGAGCCATCACACCTGGCCAACACTTTTTTAAAAAGTAACATTCAAAGATTTTGTTTTGCTTGCTTGTTTCCTTTTATGTCATATTTTCTAGACTAAATTCACATTTACTATAGAAGAAACTAATGTTTAGATCTGTAGTTTGTAATTGCATTTAGTTTCTTATCTTCATCATCCTTTGTTTAGAAATATTTTTTTTTCCAAATTGTTGCACTTCAGTTTGGATGGAAAAAAGCATAAATATATATTAGAGATTTATTTGTATGCATTAAAAATTAAAATTTCAGAAAGTTAAAGATTTCAAGCCAATTGTGCAAATACTTAAGCGGGATGGGTCTTCACAGAGCCCAGCAAGAGTCAGGTTCCAGGCAGGGCATCTTGACACCACTGGGCTGACCTACTATTTGAAGGGACTAGCATTGACCATTACCTCTCTAACATTTCCTTTGAGTAACTCAAGTGTGTTTGACATTACTATATCAAACTATAAGTGAAGGCTGAGATGTGTATTTCTGAATAAATCATGAAACTGATCTAACCAACCGCAATTGTGAGTTTTGTTTTTGGGGGGTTTTTTGTTTGTTTTTTCATAGCTAACTTACAAAGTAGACTGCAATATTTACTTCTTAAAATATTTTTATACACCTTTTTGGTATTTGTCTATACTTCCCAGGAATCTGATATCAGAGGTATTTTCTACTACTTCCATATCTATTGCAATAAACTCAAATAAAAATGGAGATACTTGATAAAATATATATTAAAGCAGGTTTTGACAAGCAAACTGAGGTTATTATGTTAAAAGATTAAAAACTGTGAAAAACGGATACCTGAAAATTTCTAAAGGTCACATATTCAGAGTAAGGTAGGTACATAAACTCACTAAACTATTCTTTCATTATGCTGTTTCTTTCCTTTTGTATATACTTTAAATTTATATTGATATTGTATTTAATTTTCATTTGTCAACAAATCACTTAATAACATTCCTGATATCCTAGATGTTTGTAGGAGCAAAAAGAATAGAGGTGAAATCGTGACTGCCAAAGAGCTCAAAATCCTATAATTTGTATGGGCAGCATCAGAGGTATAAAATTCAAAAGGACATTATTTCTCCTCCATGATTTATTAACTACATAATATTCTGAGATTATGCACAGTTCTTAGAGACTTGAGAGTAATAATGATGGTGATCTCTGAATTAACAGAGGCCAACTTTTATAATAATTATGTCTTTAACATACAAAGTTTGTGGAGCACTGAGATTTCTTGGGGGCAATTTTATAATCGTTTATTTATAAAAGCCATGCTCTTTCAGGCTCTTTGGCTGTTCTTTGTTGAACTCGATGATCTTTCATTTCTATGGTGAATCTTTTGAGAAAAATAAATGTGTCTTTTCTTTTATTTGGATGGGGGGGATTGTCACCACAGGTCTATGGCTACAATATTATCTATAAGTTAAAAAATAAAAATAAAAATAACATGATTGAAATGTAATTATCTAAGCTGATATATGTTTTGATTCAATGGTTATGGGTACATTTTTAATTTGTAAATACATTTCCAACTATTAGTAAATAAGAAAATATTTTCCAGGTTTTTTACTATGTTCTCCAACTGCACTGTAACTTCCATAAAGAGAGAAATCACATGCAATTTGACTCCTAAACAGAGTTAAAGAAAGCACCAAAAGATGTATTATAATTCCTATCGGTAATTTCCAGTTGAAGTCCTCTGTGTATGTAGTAGCATAATACAAATACCTCATAAAAACATTGTCTGGGTAATCTTACACATTTTAATTAACTCCTCTCTACATCTCTTTTCTTGTCTGTCCTATAGGGACAATAAAATTATCATTATTGTCATGATTGCATGAGTAATGTGTTTTGAACAGTGCATGGTGCCAAGAACTTGCTCAAAGAACATTAGCTGTTAGAACTGCAATGGTTGTTAGCGATGTTTTCTACTTTCTTAAAGAATTTCACATTCATATTAGAAAGGAATATAAATGATAGTAAATAGTCATTCAATTTATTGAAAGGATGATTCTTTGCAGTATATGCAATAAAATTGGCATTCAAACATATGTTTAAATAACATTTTTGTCTCCACCTCCAACAGTCTTTCCAAATATCAGACTTGTTTTCCTCATTGTGAAAAGAAATTAAATGTTCATGTGTACAAGATTAAAAAATATTTTGATACATTTTGAATTTTGTTAGTAATAATTATACTTCAAGTTAATATTACATGTAATATTACGTGTGCTTAATATTAAATGTGTATTTGAGATATTTGAATAAAAATGAATTCTCATAATGGAAAAATTCCAACACCGATTCAAGAGAATTATACCATATTGCTCATAGTCAGTATTCAATCAAAGCAGAAGAACATGCCTTAATCTTTGATATTCATAAAAGTATCAAAAACAGAAATATTAGCAAAAACAGAGAATAATTGCTGCTCTAATCATAGATGATGGTAAAGATAAACATAAGAGACAAATTCCTAGGGAAGAGCTGCTTTGAAGAGTGATTTTTATGTGGCAAGACACCAGCCTGGTGCTTCTGAGATCATTTACTTCCCTTCCTGGGAGTTCTTAGAGAAAATTAATGAAATCACTAAACTGCAGGAGGGAAAATAACTTGGCAAGAAACTGACTACTGAGTTATAGATTCACGGAAAAGGCTTCAAGAGGTCATTAAATTCCTTCCCCTGCCTTGAGGTTGATACACAAGTCATATTATAATATTATTATAATATGTAAATAATATTATTTTCAGGAAAGAATCAAAATCTTTTCTTTGTGCAATGCAAGCTGATTCACAACCTTGAGAATCATCCCACATTTATGTAATTGAGTAGAGCAGAGATGGGACTAGCTTCAGATGTCTGTGGGATATTTTTCCTTTATTCAGTTCAACGAACTCTCAGCAAAGGCCCAGCCCATTTTGAAACTAAAAGAGAAGTTCTGCTAGTTGAATTTGGGGACTAGAGTCTGGAGTCCTGAATGCTTGGCCTGTGATTTCTAATGTCCTCTACCCCAATAGTCCCTGAAGCAACCCCAGGAATTGTCAAAGAAAAAAGCAGTGTTGGATGCTTGGTAAAGGCAATGAGACTTATTTAATTTAATTTAATTTAATTTATTTATTTATTTTGAGTTGGAGTCTCACTCTGTCGCCCAGACTGGAGTGCAGTGGCCACTCCCGGCCACCGCAGCCTCAACCTGCTGGGCTCTGGCGATCCTTCCACCTCAACCTTCCAAGTAGCCGGAACTACAGGCGCGAGCTACCTCACCCAGTTGATTTTTTTATTTATTGTAGAGATGAGGTCTCGCTGCCCAGGCAGGTCTCGAACCCGCGGGCTCAGGCAATCTTCTCACCTCAGCCTCCCAAAGGCGTGGGATTACAGGCTGAGCCACCGAGCCTGGCTGAGACTTATTTTATTCAGACCTCTACAATAAGAGAGAAAGACTCCGGCATAAACTAATCTCAACTTCAACTAAGACAAAGATGACTAAGGTTTTTAAAGAAAAATCATATCGGAAATTTATTTATATGTATTTTTTATTTTAAAGATGTGAGGTACAGGTCAGGGTTAGGTACATAAGTGATCTACATATAGGTGAAGTTTGGGCCTTCCATTGGTCCTCACTTTGCCTGATTTAGGATCAGATATGCTTGCTGATATTATGTGCCCCCCCCTTTCTCCCCTGGCAGTATCCCATGACTGCCAACCGCTTTCTTGTAGTATTATGAAAAAGGTCCACTTAAGTATGAGAACAGGTGATATCCAATTCTTTGTTTCTGTGATAGATCACTGAATATGATAGACTCTAAATCCATCCAAGTTGCAAAACAGATAAGACTATAAAAAATGAAAAGAGAGAAACAAACAGAAGGAGGCTGGGGCTAGGCAAAACTGGAAAATTATAGCAGGGGGGTCAGTGGAGAATTACTGAAAATGATTTGGCAATGTGGGTTGTGACAATATACCATTTTGTGTTAGGCAGCATTGAGTTTTCTTCAGCAAAGACTCAGCAGAATCCAAGGATGCCTTTAGGGACATGACCTCATGTTAACGGAAGCCAGGATAAAGTTTGGTCAAGTTTCTTAGCACAGTGTTCAGGCAAATCCTTTGTGCTGCAGAGAAGTTCACAATTCCTCAAGAGAAATAATGTATTTCTCATAGAATAAAGGTGGCTGTTGCACTCCAAAGTCCTCATGAAAGGTATAGCTGTTGTTTCCAACCACTGTGCAACTCAAGAGGAACCGGGTGGTGGATGCAGCAAACAAGGAGTTTTAGTAACATTATCAGGGGCAGCGCAATTGTGCCACAAGTCTGGAGACACACTGAAGAGACAAAAACATTACCAGTAAGGTTAGTATTAAGAAAGTAACCAATTCCTCCGCAGGATGCAGGACTGGTTCAACATTTGCAAGATCATAAATATCATTAAATACATCAACAGATGTAAAAACAAGAACCACATGATTATCTCATTAGATGCAGAAAAAGCTTTTGATAAAATCCAGCATCCTTTCTTGATAAAAACCCTCAAATACCTAAGTATAGAAGGAATATACCTCAAAATAGTAAGTACCATATACAATAAACCCACAGCTAACATATTGCTAAATCGACAGAAACTGGAAACATTTCCTATGGAAACTGGGAGAAGACAAGGCTGCCCACTCTCACCCCTCTTGTTCAATATTGTGTTAGAAGCCCTTGCTTAGGTAATTAGAAAAGAGAAGGAAATCAGAGGTATCCAAAAAGGAAAAGAGGAGGGAAAGGTATCCCTCTTTGCTGATGATATGATCCTATTCCTTGAAAATCCAAAAGAATCTATCAAAAACCTGCTTGCACTGACAAAAGACTTTGGCAAAGTCTCAGGGTACAAAATAAACATACAAAAGACGTTGCATTCCTATACAACAACAACAAGCATGCAGAGACCCAAATTAAAAGCACAGTCCCATTCACAATAGACACACACACACACACACACCTGGAAATGAAAATACAGAAATTCATATGGAAACAGAAATGACCACAGATAGCCAAAACAATCCATAGCAAAAGAAACACAGCAGGAGGTATCACACTTCCAGACTTCAAACTTGACTATAAGTCTATAGTAATCAAAACAGCCTGGTATTGGTACGAGAACAGGCACATACACCAATGGAACAGGATAGAGATTCCGGAAGCAAAGCCTCAATTCCTCAACCAACTCATCTTTGACAAAGCCTTCAAAAAAAAAAAAACCCACTGGGGAGAGGAGAACCTATTCAGTAAATGGTGATGGGAAAACTGGCTGACCACATGCAGAAAATGAAACAGGACCCCTACCTATCACCATACACAAAAATTAACTCTAAGTGGATCAAAGACCTAAACATAAAACCTCAAACTATTAGAATCTTAGAAAACGCAGGAGACAGCCTTATGGAAATTGGAACTGTCAACCAATTCCTATTCAGAACTCTAAAGGCCAATACCTTAAGAAATAAGATAGACAAGTGGGACCGCATCAAACTAAGGAGTTTCTGCAAAGCAAAAGAAACCATCAAGAGAGTAGGGAGACAACCCACAAATTGGGAAAATATATTTGCCAACTGTATATCTGACAAAGGCCTAACATCTAGGATCTACAAGGAATTCAAATACACCGAAATGAAAAAAACAAACAGCCCTATTAAAAATTGGGCAAAAGACATGAATTGATACTTCTCAAAAGAAGATATATGGGCAGCCAACAGACATGTGAAAAAGTGCTCAGACTCATTAATCATCAGAGAAATGCAAAGTAAAACCACACTGAGATACCACCTAACTCCAGCAAGAATGGCCATCATCAATAAAACAAACAACAACAGATGCTGGCGAAGATGCGGAGAAAAAAGAACACTTCTACACAGATGGTGGGTATGTAAACTAGTACAATCTCTGGAAGACTGTGTGGTGATTTCTGAAAGAACTAGAAATTGACCTTCCATATGACCCAGCCATTTCCCTATTGGGAATATACCCAGAGGAACCCTAATCATTCTACCAAAAAGATACCTGCACATTCATGTTTGTTGCAGCTCTATTCACAATAGCAAAAACATGGGACAAATCATGTTGCCCATTGAAGCCAGAATGGATATATTAAAAAAAAGAGTGGTACATATACACAATGGAATATTATGCAGCCATAAAGCAGGACAAACATATGGACTCCACAGCAACCATATGTTGGATGGATTCAGAGTTGATCGTACTCAGTGATCTATCACAGAAACAAAGAACAGAGTACCATATGTTGTCACTCATAAGTCGACCTTGAACAATTATCATAATATGATAAGAAAGGGATTAGCAGTTGTGGGAAACTGCCAGGGGAGTGGAGGGTGGTATTGGCAGTTGAGGGAAACTGCTAGGGGAGGGAGAAGCATATCTCATCAACAAAAGTAACTGCATAATCAATATTTGTATACCTAACCCTGAATTGTATCCCACATCTTTATAATAAAAAAAAGAAAAAGAAAAAGAGAAAGTGGGCAAATGACATGTACAGATATCTCTCAAAAGAAGACATACAAACATGACCAAAACATATGAAAATATTCTCAACATTACCAATTTTCAGGGAAATGCAAATCAAAACCACAATGAGATGCCACCTTACATCAGTCAGATTAGACATCATTAAAAAAATTAAAAAAAAATAGATGTTGGTTTGGATGCAGAGAAAAGGGAATGATTATATACTGTTGGTGGGCATGTAAATTAGTACAATTTCTATGGAAGTCCGTATGGAGATTTCTCAAAGAGCTAAAAGTAAATATAACCTTTGATTCAGCAATCCTACTCCTAGGTATCTACCCAAAGGAACAGAGGTCATTATATGAAAAAGACATTGCACCCACATGTTCATTGCAGCACAGTTGCAGAGATGTGGAATCAGCATAAATGCCCATCAACTGATTAGTGGATAATCAAAATGTGGTCTATATACACTATGGAATACTATTCATCTATCAAAAAGAATGAAATAATGTCTTTCACAGCAACTTGGATGGAATTGGAGAAAATCCTCCTAAGTGAACTAATGCAAGAACAGAAAACCAAACACTACATGTTCTCACTTATGATTAGGAGTTAAACCAAGGATCCACAAAGACGTAGAGAATGGTATAAATGACACTGGACACTCAGAAGAGGGAGGGGAAGGGGTGGACTGATGAAAATTTACTGGAGGAACTCAAATCACGCTATGAAAGATATCTGCACACACATGTTTATTGCAGCATTATCCACAATAACAAAAACATGGAACCAACCATGCTTCCCATCCAAAGAGGACTGGATTTAAAAAACTGTGATGCATAAACACAATGGAACATTACACAGTCATAAAGAAGGACAAAATTGAATAGACTTAAGTCTATAATACTGAGAGATCTGTCACAGAAACAAAGAACTGAGTACCCACGTGTTCTCACTCATAAGTGGACCTTGAACAATTATTATAATACTATAAGAAAGGGATTGGCAATAATGGGAAACTGCCAGGGAAGGGGGGGGTGAAATTGACAGTAGTGGGAAACTGTCAGAGGAAGGAGGGGGCACACAGTCATCAACAAGGGCACCTGAACAATGAACGTTTGCATACCTAACCCTGAATTGTACCCTGCATCTTTAAAATTGAATAAATGATAATAATAATGATAATGATAGGAGAAAAGTCACCTATCAGGCACAATGTGCACAGATGAGGGTGGTGGGTACACTTAAAGCTTAGATCAAAAACTATCTGTACCCTCTAAAGCTATTAGAATTTTAAAAAGAAGAAGCCAAGTCCCTTTAGGAGACACTAAGCTATTTGGTAAGCTAAAGAAATCATTTTCTCTTTAGAGAATCAAGCCAGTATCTGGAGGTGCGTGAATACATTGGCTGCTTCTCGGACATGTGTGTCTGCTGCCACCACTCCTTGGTAAATTTCTCCCCATCATTTACAAATGCACAATGTTGAGAATCCACTAGTCCACAAACATTTTTTTGAAAAGCCAGTAGGTAGTCTAAGGCTGGCTTGTTTTGTGCAGGCATTTTGTAAAACTCAAATACTTCATGGGTTAATGAAACAAGGGTTGTTTTAAGTTTGAGATGGACTCTTCTAATTCTAATTCCTAATGCCTTTTGTAATGAAATGGTGAAAATGGGTAGAGTATCAAGAAGACAGCATCAAGTAAGTTTGTCCTAAGTCAGTAACTCTCTCGAGGACCTGTTTAAGGCTGCTTGAAATCCAGCGGTTAATGAGTTTCAGGCTCAGTGATTGTGAGAGTCCTCATCTTTCTAAGTTTTTCTTTGGAGATTTTCTCAAACATATCTGTTTAAATGGCAACACAAACCACATAACAGCATCCGGTCCAATGGACTGGAAATATTTGCATGTTTAGTGAAACCCTTGGTTTATCACCCACTTATAAGGTAGAACATGCAGTACTTGGTTTAGTGTGACCGCATACTAAATAATGTCCCTTAAAAATGTAACAACATTGGTTATTGCCTCTAGTTGTTGTAACAGAGGCTTGACAGGCTTACTAAAAATAAACTTCAAAGAGATGGGCATAACCATCAACTTCTGGATGACTGGAAATTTTGGTAACATTTAGCCAGCCATTTATTTACCTGATCTTTCAGTACACCAAAATATTTATCCTGAATCAAATATTTTCCTATGATGTTGTCCCTTCTCCCTTTTATTGTCCTTTTGTTTTGTTTTGGAGTTGGAGTCTTAATCTTGTTGCCCAGGCTGGAATGCATTGTCATGCGCATGGCCACCACAGCCTCAACCTGCTGCCTAAGTCTTCCAAGTAGCTGGAACTACAGACACACACAACCACGCTCAGCTAATTTTTATGATTTTTTAAAACATATGGGGTACAATTCAGGGTTAGTTATACAAATGTTGATTATGCAGGTACCCTTGTTGAGGTGTGCCCCTCCCTCCCCTTGCCGTTTTCCCCAACTGCCAATCCCACCTCCTCCTGACAGTTTCTCATTACTGCCAATCCCTTTCTTATAGCATTATATTTGTTCAAGTTCCACTTATGAGTGAGAACATATGGTACTCTGTTCTTTGTTTCTGTGAGGGATCACTGAGTATGAGTGACTCTAAATCCATCCAAGTGGCTGTGATGTCCATGTTTGTCCTGCCTTATGACTGCATAATATTCCGTTGTGTATATGTACCACATTTTTAAAATCCAGTTCAGCTTCGATGGACAGCATAGTTGGTTCCATGTTTTTGCTATTGTGAATAGAGCTGCAACAAACATACGTGTGCAGGTATCTTTTTGGTAGAATGATTTGAGTTCCTCTTGGTATATTCCCAATAGGGGGATTGCTGGTCATTTGGAAGGTCAATTTCTAGTTCTTTCAGAAATTGCTACACTGTCTTCCAAAGAGGTTGCACTAGTTTACATTCCCACCAGCATTATAGAAGCATTCCTTTTTCTCTGCAACCTCACCAGCATCTGATGTTGTTTGCTTTAATATTGATGGCCATTCTTACTGGGGTTAAGTGTTATCTCAATGTGGTTTTGATTTGCATTTCTCTGATGATGAGAGAGGCTGAGCACTTTTTCACATGTCTGTTGGCTGCCCATGTATCTTTTGAGAAGTATCAATTCATGTCTTTTGCCCACTTTTTTACAGGGCTGTTTGTTTTTTTTTTTCTTTTGACACGTTTGAGTTCCTTGTATATTCTAAATGTTAAACTTTTGTCAGATATACAGTTGGCAAATATTTTTTTCCCATTCTGTGGGTTGTGTCTCTGCTCCCTTGACAGTTTCTTTTGCTTTGCAAAAGTGTGTCAGTTTGATGAGGTCCTACTTGTCTATCTTATTTCTTATGGTGTGAGCACTTAAGTTTCTGATCAGGAATTGGTTGCCAGTTCCAATTTCCATAAGGGTGTCTCCTGTGATTTCTAAGATTCTTATAGTTTGAGGTTTTACATTTAGGTCTTTGATCCATTTAGAGTTGACTTTTGTGTATGGTGATAGGTAGGGGTCTTGTTTTAATCTTCTGCATGTGGTCAGTCAATTTTCCCAGCACCATTTACTGAATAGGTTCTCCTCTCCCCAGTGGTTGTTGCTGGAGGCTTTGTCTAAGATGAGTTGGTTGAGAAACAGACTTTGCTTCTGGAATCTCTATCCTGTTTCATTGGTCTATATGCCTGTTCTCGTACCAATACCAGGCTGTTTTGATTACTGTAGCCTTATTGTAGAAATAAGGTTTTACCAAGTTACCCAGACTGGTCTCCAACCTCCAGTCTCTGGCAATCCTCTAACCTCAGCCTCCTAAAGTGCTGGGATTACAAGCTAAGCCACTACACCCGGCCTTATTTTCTTAACATACTGGGGCTTTGCTGAGAGTTTGTTGGACAGAGTAAAAAAAAAATAACCAACAGACTTCCATAGTTAGTCACATCTCTGCTCTACTAAATTACACAATGCTGGAGCATTGAAGGAATTAGTGTCCCTACAGGGATGTTGACCCTTACAAAGAGTTCCTGTTTCTTGAAAATAGATTTCCTCTTTTCCTAGGGACATGTAGCATTTACTGTGTCCCATAGGGTAACTATATTTATTAGACTCTTTCTAGTAAAATACTGTTTCTTAGGTTAAAAAGGTTTTTAAGGCATAGCCCAATATCTTTCTAAAAGGGAGGCCTACTGGCTGCATATATGTAATATGTGCTCTTTAGGCTATTTCCAAAGCATAAAGGAGATAGTTATTAAGGAAATACCAATTTTAGAATGCCAAGTGGGGAATGTGTACAGACCTAGCAATTACTTTGGTGAGTTTCACTGGCCACTTGGTAAGCTAAGAGAACAAAGGAATTATGGTCATGATAAGAAAACACAGGGCTAAGTAAAATAAAGAGAAAACAGAAGGGAATCATGGTGGGCTTGCTAAGGAGGGGAGTGGAATATATTTGTAGTAAGAAAAAAGAGTGAGTGAGGATGAAGCTGGGGCTTGTAGGGAGCACAGGAGTAATAGGAGAATGCTGATGCCAATAACAAAGATAAAAAGTCAAGGGACAAAGAAGGGGAATTCAGGTGGACCTTGTTCTATGATCTTGTACAGTAGATGGCTGCTTCATCACATTCTTTACTTGTTCCATAGTTTTGGGGGATGAATGTCTACCTCCGGCTGTTGTCTACTTCTGGAGGTTTTTGATAGAGCCTCAATTTGAGTTTTCTGGTTAAAGTGCTCTTCCAATCTACATAGATCTTGTATTGTTTTAAGTCAGAGACATGGAATCAAGATTGAACACCCAGTAATCGGACACCACTGTTAGCAATAAATAAAACTGTATAACATCCTTCTGTATGAGTACAAGTTTAGTTTTCTAATGGTGGTGCCATCTTACTCATGAATCAAGTAGGGAACGATCAGGGAGTTTGAAGAGAAAGGCAGCCTTGACTTGTTGGTTATAGAGCTGTATGCATTTAATTAATCCAGAATAGTATCTGAGGATATCGGACTGCTACTCAGGATTTGTAGGGCATTCTCATGGGTCTTCCTGTCATGATTTCAAGAGGGATCATTTATGTGAAGATAATATCAAAGATCTGAGAGTCATAGGGTGATGAGTGATACCTGTGGCCATTGTAAGTTCATTTCTTCAGATAGTTTGGGCAGTTTGGATTGAGGTTGCTATTGGCTCTTTTTATAGACCTTGGTGACAGAGGATGGTGAGGGCAGTAGGGTCTTTGGCTAATAGGTGCTAACTTTTCTACTTCCTGAATGTTTTTTCCAGTGAAATATGATCCCCTGCTACTAGAGACAGTAGAAAAGATAACCCATGTGGGAAGATTCACTCAAGAAAATTTTGACAACTGAGGTAACTTAAGTATTTCAGCAAAGAAAGCCTCTACCCACTTAGAAAACATGTGGATAAGGTTGAGTACATACTGGTAGTCGTGTGCTTTTGATAACTGAATCAAATCCATTTTCCAGTGAGGGAAGGACCTAGAAGAAGCCACTTCCATTTCTTACCCCATAATTGTATGTTTTTTCCAAGATATGTTTTTGCAGATGTGGCAAATGTCAACTGCTTAGTACAAATAAACTCTCAAGAGTTCAAGTTACATTTTTTGTTTGACATACTTTGTATTTTTTCCTTTCTGTGGTGAGTCAGGTTGTGTAAACTATACAAAATTACTTGTGTGGTAGACTTAGAAGTCATCAAATAACCATCTGGCTGTTTCCAAGTCCATCTGGGTAGATTTAACACCTAGCAGCTTTTCCCCATCCAACTGTTTCTGGGTCTGAATTTGTTACTTGAGACATGTGGATTTTCTTTAATATTTCCTTTGGAGGGATCCTAAATAAATTGCCTCTGTCAAAGGAGGTTAAATAATCCACCAAGAGTTTTGATACTTGAAGAAGGACTTAGGTGGAGAGTCAAAAGTATTGAAGACTTCCTGGATTTCTTAAGTGGTCAAGGAAGTTTATTAAACAATTTATTTTTCTGAACTTCATTTGAGTTTTTTATACTATGTCCCTTAGTTTTAACTATAGCAACTAGCTAAGCTAATAGGAATGATTCTTGAAGTTTTGCTATTTGAGGTTAGCTTTTGACTGGGAACTAATCCTCCATTTCCATAACGTAGCAAAATCACACACTATCCCAAAGTCATGGCATCATCACGATAGATGCTAATGTTCATTCCCTCTGCCTCATGTAAGTCTGAGTGAAAGCAATTAATTTAGCCACTTAGACTGTTTTAGCATTTGGCAAGATTTGATATTCAAGAGGTCTGTGTTGATCAGTAACGGCATATCCAACCTGGAAGTTCCCATCCCTCTTCTTGAGGTAAGAGCCATTGATATAAGACATAAGGTCAACTAGGGAGAGAATGGTTTCTGAAAAATTTAACCTAACTATTTTTTTCTAATATTTTACCTGCAGCCCAGTTTAATGCAATTTTTCCTACATCTAAGATATCATGACACAGATATTTAGTGGCAAAATTATGGGGCGGTGGGCTCCCCTGATGTGACAAAAAGAACAGGGTAGCAAGGGTAAAGTTTTGGCAGCAATAGATTCTGATATGGAGAGTGATACTATTTTATGGGAAGTGAGTCAAGAAGTAGAGGAGTACTGTGTGTTTTCATTCAGTAGGGTCTACACAGCATGGAAAACATATATATCAAGTGGGTAACCTAATACTAAAGCAGAAGTAGCCTGAATAAGTTTGAAAGTCATGGCCACTCATAGATAACGGGGTACACTTTAGTTATTGAGTGTGACATCCAGCTGTAGTCCCCAGAGATCTCTGGGGTCCACTACACCTCTTGTATCAAGTTCCAAGAGCATGACACAATTGCTCATTTACAAACAAGAAAAATGGTAGAGTGTAATTGGACAGTGCAAGATCGGTATGTAAAAACAGAGGAACACTGATTCTCTGAAAAGTATCCTTGGATGAGGGGCTTAGACTAGTGGATCTGGAATGATTTTTTAGTTATGTCACACAGGGGAAAGGTAAACACAAAGAAGTTAAGTATCCACATTCTACAAGAACATCCAAAGTTTTTTTAAAAACCTCTCTGTTGTTTATTTCAGGAAGAGGAAAATTTTTTAATGGCAGTGGCTCAGTCTGGGGATAGTTTTTCCTATAGCCAAGATACAATGGCACAGATATCAGAACACAGAAAACATAACTGAGCTTTGTCTCTGGCCACATTGTGGCCCTTTTTGGTTAATGCCTTAAGCAGGTATTCAGTATCCAGAAGGGAGCTGTCATAACTTTCAGAACATAGGAAGAGATTATCTACCTACTGGCTTTAAGTGGAGTGTCCTAGAAATTTTAAGTCTCTCAAGTTGGCATTTAGTGTGCATAATAGCAGAGGCTTTCATAACTCCTTGGGTTATAATGGTTCAGGTATGTTGTTAGCTTTCTTAGGTGAAGGCAAACACATATTGGGATTCCTTATAGAGGGGAAAATTTTAAAAGGCTGAATGCCAGTAGATAACCCTGAAATACTGGGTATTGGAAGGGACAGCAGGCAAGATGATGTGAGGATTAGCTAACAACGAAAATCTTGGTTTGACAATTTTACTCACAGATGTCAAATTTTGGACTAATTGGTATTCCTTTCCATTTGGCTTTTGAACAGCCAGAACGGAAGTACTGCACAGGATGGAAGTGGGGACAAGTTCTTTAATGAATTCTGCTTTATTGGGCAGAGCTTCTCAAGTCCTTCAGTTTTAAATAATATTGGAAGAATCCTGGAGAGTTGCAATTTCTGTCTTTAAGGGCTCTGCATTCCACATGCACCCAATATCAGTGGAAATTTTTGCCCACAAGGAATAGAAAATTCAGTGTCTAACAGTTTATTTAAGTTTTGGTTAGATGAGTGCTAGGTTTAAGAGGCAAAGAAATGTGGGGAAATCTAACAAACTCATTAGAGAATATAAGCATGAAGAGGAGAGGTCTGTTGAGGACACAATGACTTTTGATATCCCAATACATGAGAAGATCCCTACCCAACACACTTACCGCAGTGGTAGAACCGGGAAGGAAGTGATGCTGCACTTTACAAGGTCCCATAGAAACAGCAAGAGTCCAGGAAAGAGGCAAACCATCAAAACCCACCACTAGTCAAGTTTGGTGACTCTGAGGAAGCGTGACAGGATGTTAGGTGGTGTTAAGAATAGAATGAATACATTGATCCAACATTTTGGGCTTTTTTGTTTGTTTGTTTTTTCTAATCCCAATTCTCCACATGCTGTTTTGCTTCAGTTCTTTCTGCTGCCTCTTTGACTTGATGGCCTCCTTAGTAACCAGCAGGACTTAGATCAGTCTTTTCAGAGTTCCCAGAGACTCAATAAGTCCTCCTCTGTGTCTTCCCACAGACCAGCCACTGATACACTTACCCTATTGCACTGTGTCCATCAGTTGTAGGTCTGTCTTCTTCAATTCACTGTGCTATCCCGAGAGGCATGCCGCACAACTCCTGGAGAACAGAACAATGTCAGAGAAGGCAGGATCCTGAGAGTTTTTCTAGCCAAATGTATTCCTATAACAGTATCTCCAGAAGTGTCTATATCTGGGTGTGTGTGTGGGGGGCTTGGGGCAGCTAAAAACCAGCAATCTGAAAATGTATTTGAAAAAAGTGAAATGCAAAATTTTGGGAGACATGTCTCACTCTATACAAATTTAGATGTGGTTTTCACATATATTTTTCATTTTTACCAAAGTAGTAATATAATGTATATTGTAAGATACATGAACTGGTACATTGGTCTGCATTTAAGAGGTTTATAATGGATGCAGTGACTGAAAATCACCTGAAGTAGGAGCCTAAATTTTAGAGACGTGAATGAAAAGCGGACAAAGTGTGCGGGCGGAGCTGGTTTTCAGGGAGGAGGTGAGTTCAACTTTAAAACATATTGTCATGCTCTGTTGCTGTGAGTGTGGTAGTTGGTTTGCACCCAGTAACAGCATCCCACAGATGTGTTCACCCTGCTGTTACTGATTCGCTGCAATCCCACAAGTGGGCCGAGGGGAGGGTTCATTGAAAACTCTTTGCGAAGTGACAGGCTTTAAAGAGGGGCCCTTTTAAATTTTGGCATGGAGTGGAGGTGAGTGTGTGCATGGTCAACGTGGTTCTCCCTGAGCAATTTGGAAGCTCAAACGACATGATTGCTCATTGGTACCACATGTTTGCCCCCTTGTGAAGTGCTCTTTGTGATTCTTTCACGTTTCAGCCAGTCACAGACTGAAATTTTTCTTTCTTCAATTGGCAGTTGCTGTTTCCTTAAAGACCCTTGAAAACAGCTGTTAACCTACAAAATTTGATAGCACATCCTGTGCATCCAGTCTATGAGCAGCCTACCCCCATCAAGTGACCCTCTATGTGCTTTTGTTTCCCATATTGCCCATACAAGGTGCCATTCTGCAGTGATTCCGGGCAAAGTTTGTATTCTTCATGAATATTTTGCCAACTTTGGGATGTTTCTTTTTAAGGTCATAATTGTAATTGGTGATACTACTGACTAGTCTTTCTTATTATTTAAGTTTATGGTGAACACTTGATTTACAATGAATAAATTTTTCTACTTTTAAATACTTCAGGGAAGAAAACAAGAACATGCAGAAACCTTTGGCATTTGACACAATGTACTTCATAAAGTCATATTTTAGCATCGTGGCCAAGCATTCATCACTTGGCAAGGTGAAGAGATATAAACCGTTTCCAGCAAAAACATTTCATAAATGATGAGTAGAAGAAAAATAGAAGCCCTATAAATCTTGCAGAGCTGTCGTAATTTACTGGTATCTTTACATTGCATCCTAAATCACTTTCCAGATTCTTGCTCTAAGAATATGAAATTTAAGAACTAATAAGAACACTGGTAATGTATAAATAACAAGAATCAGCATGTCCTTATTTATGGCAGGGAATAATCTACAACCTGGGACAAATGCCACTCTGGTTAATTTGGGAAAGCTCCTGAATTTACCATCCTGACTTTGATTCAAAGACAACTGCAGTTGCAACCTGAGCCTTCATAAATAAAGTTGTCTCACCTGGCATTCATTACAGAGAAAAGAGAAATTACAATAAGCTATATGTGCCACGATCCTATAAATGTTTCAGGTTGGGGAAGTTAAAATAAAGAGTGAATATATGAACTGAGAATCAGAAAACCTAGACTCTATCCCAGCTCAGCCACTGAACAAAAGGTACAGACTATTCTCTTTGAATGACAGTTTATTCATCAGGTATTTCATACAGCACTTCCTCAATTCCAAATACTGTAATTCTAATAACTACACAATACAAATACGTACATTTACAATTTTAAGTTAAAAGCTACAGAATACTGAGCCCGTGAGTTCGAGACCTGCCTGGGCATCGAGACCTCATCTCTACAATAAATCAAAAAATCAGCCGGGCGTGGTAGCGCATGCCTGTAATTCCGGCTACTTGGAAGACTGAAGTGGAGGGATCGCCGGAGCCCAGCAGGTCGAGGCTGCGGTGGCCGGGAGCAGCCACTGCACTCCAGTCTGGGCGACAGAGTGAGACTCCAACTCAAAAAAAAAAAAAAAAAGCTACAGAATAATTTCTATAAACATGTTTGGATTTGCTTTATTATAACAGAATGAGCAAAATAATCCAGACATACCTGTATTTCTACAGGGATAGGTATGCTTATCAATTTTTCAGTTTTCTTTTTTTCTATTTTATTTAGATTTTTATTGAGAGATTTGTGAGAGAACGGAGTCTTTAGGTGTTACCCATGTACATCAGACCAGGAAGCCTGATATGTTTTCAATAATGTACCACCAGGTCTTGAGGGCCAGGATACATTCCATTTCAAAGATGCTTTCCAGCGTGTGGGTATGCATTTAGTGAGAAAAGAAAATCATAGAAACTCATTTGGTAAACCTTTAACTGATACAGTACGTGCTTAGTTTATGGCTTCATTCATTCTGCAAATTGGGCAGAAGAGAGGTGAACCTACAGATGCATAAATAAAAATAAATATCAGTAAAATGTTACAGCTCTGATTTTATTTGTTTGTTTTAGAGTTGTGCGGGAAAAGTGAAGATTTGCTATATCAGTAGGTTGCATGCAGGTGAAATTTGGGCTTCTAGCTGGCCCTCTCTCCCTTTGGTAGTGGACCAGGTACTCTTTATAATGCCATATCCCTCTCTCTTTCCTCCCTTTCTTCCTCCTCTAGCAGCGTCCAGCATCTGCCAATCCCACCCTTGTGCTAGCATAACTAGTGTTCAGGGCCTGCTTATGAGTGAGAACATGCAGTATTCAGTTCTTTGTTTCTGTGATAGTTTGCTTAGTATGATGGCCTCCAACTGCTTCCAAGTTGCTGCAAAAGACATGATTCATACTTCTTTATGGCCACATAGGACTCAATTGTGTATATATACCACATCTTCTTTATCCAGTCCACTTTCAATGGGCACCTGGGTTGGTTCTGTGTTTTTGCTACTGTGGAAAGTGCTGCAATAAACATGCATGTGCAGGTGTCTTTATGGCAATTTATGATCCTCCAGGTTTATTCCCAGGAGAAGGATTCCAGGATCGTATGGAAGCTCGATTTTTAATTCTTTTAGACATCCCCATACTGCTTTCCATAGAGGCTGAACTAGCTTCCATTCCCATCAACAGTGCAGAAATGTTCTTTTTTTCTCCACAGCTGCACCAGCAACTGTTGTGTTTTGACTTACTAACGATAGCCATCCTTATCAGTGTTAAGTAATACTTCATTGTAGTTTTGATTTGCATGTCCCTGATGATTAGTGAACCAGAGCACTCTTTCATATGTTTGCTGGCTGCTTGTCTGTCATCCTTTGAGAAGCCTCTGTTCATGTCCTTTGCCCACTTATTAATGGGATTGTTTGTTTGGTTTCCTCAGATTTCTTTCTCATACCTATCTGACCTCCTCCTGAGCAGAATATTTTCTAGCCTGCAAGTGTGCCTCAGCATTTTTTGTCCAAGAATAGCCTGACCTGGCCTGAATTCACATGCGTTGGAGTCTCCTTTCTTGGCTTATAGCAACAGTTTACTTAGTGTTGGGTGTGGGTTATTCCATTTTTCTGTCTAGTCAGAATCCTCTGACTTTTAAAATTACTGTTGTAACCTGGCTGGAATCTAGCTGTTGTTCCATCACTAAAAAGTGCCACAGATGTGCACATGTCAAAGAGTAAATAGCTTCACGTTGTATGGTTTTAGAAGTCAGAAGTACTTCCACTCAATTCAAGCTTATTATAAAGATGCAGGAGAAAGACAACTGAGAGTAATTATTGCTAAAACCAATCATCATATTGAAATATTTAAAGTGTAGTGAAACAAAAATCTAGCTTTATTGGGTAAGTAGTCATGATTTAAAAAAATTTCCTGTATAATTCTTTCTATCAGATAGAATTTGTTGTCTGCCCCCACTTTTATTAGCATGTTCTTTTTTTCTGTTTGCATTATTATCACAGTAAATGTTTTAAAATTTGCAAAGTATTATGTGTAAGTTATGTGCAAAGTATAAACAATAAAAAATGAGCACTGATATACACACCAATTTTTAAGAATTTAAAACTACTCATATTTTTGGAGTCCTCAATTCCATCCTGGTGATTAGTTTGTTTTTTTATCTTTTTTTTCAAAATAAGTGAAATAATACATGACATGTAGCATTATTGTTCTATTTATTTCTAAGTTAAAACAAGTGAATCATACTGCATAAATATTAAATTTGTAAGATTTGCTTTTATAATATGTTTATCTATATGTTCTTTTCATTGCTTCATAGTATTCCATCACAGGATAGTACTACAATATGCATTCTATTTTATTATATTGAGGTTATTATCCACTTTTTGCTATTCCAGTAAAACAGCTATCATTTACTTGAGTGAGTCTCCTGGGCATAAGAGTTTCATTTTCACTGTAAACCCAATGTTGTAACGATTGTTCCAAAGAAAAAGGGTACATTGTCAGCTTTATTAAGTTAAAATGAATTATTTTCCTATATATACTCCCATGAGAAGCTAAACTTTTTGGTAGCTCTATATTCTCAATGGTATTTAAGGTAATCATGCTTTTTTTTTTTTTTACTATAGGCAAATTGGTGTGTGAAAAATGGTTTCTCACTGGAAAGTTCATCTGCATTTTTCTGAAGTAATAAATCAAGGCTGGGTACAGTGGTTCATATTTGAATCCTGGTACTTTGGGAGACCAAAACAGGCAGATGGCTTAAGATCAGGAGTTTGAGACCGGCCTGGGCAATATAGCAAGATGCCATCTCTAAAAAAAACCTCCCCAAAAAAACAAAAAAAACCCCAAAAACAGAACAAATAAAAAAGAAACAGAGATTATTTTAGCATGTAAAAAATGCTATAGAGACATTAAAACAGGAAAATGTAGTCAAGAATGGGGAGGAGTTACTTTATTCTGATAGTTCCAAGATGGCCTTGCTGATTATTTGAGTTGAGAGGTGACCTGTAAGATGGGAAGTGATGGCAAGAACTGAGAAGGGGACTGCAGACCAAAGGCAGAGAGTGGTCTCTGGCTCTGAAAAGAGGCACACATTCTTGCCTCCTGTCTAATGGAGCTAAGTAAAAGCAGTCCTGGCTTTGTATGGCTTTATTACGCATTTAACATTGTTTAGTTAGTTAACATGTCTCCCAACAGCATGATTCTAATTTCAGTTGCAAGATCTTAATGGTGAGTAACTGTTTTAAGTATAAACCTTGTTGCTAGCTCCTCAGGCCACAAATCCCTTTGTAAGTAAATAATAGATAAGCGTCATGATCAGTGACTGTATTAATTTCCTGGGGCTGCCGCAACAAGGTATGAAAAACCGGTTGTTTAAAACAAAGATGTATTGCTCATGGTTGTGGAGGCTAGAAGTCTGAAATCAAGGTTTTGGCAGATCTGTACTCTCTCTGATGGCTCTAGGGGAGACTCTTTCCTCTCTTCTTCTTCATGTTTGAGTTTGCCAGGAATCCATGATGTCACTTGACCTGTAGATGCATTATTCCAGTTATGTGACTGTTTTCTTTTCTCTATGCCTCCCATTGGTCGGTCATCTTTTTGCATGTATTTGTAGCTGTGTACAAATTTCTGTTTATTATAAGGACATCAATCTGTTGGACTAGGATGCACTGTAATTAACCTCATTTTAACTTGATATCCTCTGTAAAGACACTATAATCAAATAGGATCATATTCTAAGAGACCAGGGATTAGGACTTCAAACATATTTTTGGAGGGTTGGACACAATTCATTTCTTTCAAAGTCTATCACTGACCAGTGACTTCAGCTGGTCATTTCACACACAGACAGCAATGTCTATAATTGTGCTGACTACTTCTCTCTCAGTGAGAAACCCATGTGACAATTTATGAAAATAAATAATCAAAAGAGAAAATTGGTCAACAATGATTAAAGCACAGTAAAGAAACAAAAAGTAGTAACACTGGTAGTGAAATTCAGATCAAAGGTCAATGGAATGATGTAAGGATCTCACTGTGGGAATGTTTGAGATGCTCTAGAAACATAGCAAGAGAAGCTCAGAGAAAGTCAAAGTCATTAAGAGAAAAATGAATCTGCCCCAGAGGAAGTGATGCCAGCAGAAACAGCATCAAACCTCATATTAAAGATACTCTCGTAGACATTTCATGACACTGAAGGTGCAAAGAATAGAGCATCAGATGCTGTCCCAAAAATAGAAAAGAGCATGACATTTGCCAAGACATGGAAACACTGTTGGCTCCTTTTCAAAGTCATGTGACATGGACAAGGCATGCCCTATTCAAACTACACTTGATATATTTGACAAGTACATAAAACACTTTAATTCTCCATGCTTAGTGATTTAATTATAGAATAAAAATATTAATTTCACTGCTTTTAACTTCTATAAATATTTTATAATCAACAGTAAGAGATTTTTAATGTTTGGTTAAAGAAAATTGTAAAACATGGGACAGTCTTAATTTTTTATTTAGGTCATTTTACATAGTTTCAGCTGGCATGGTCACTTTTATAGTTCTACATTATTGTGCAAAAAGAAGACTGTTTGTATTTTTTTACTAGTAAGAAAAGGCAGGAGAGAGGTTCTCAATCAGATGCTGGGTACTTTAAAAAATGACAAGAGAGGGAACAATACTTTGGATGTGAGCAGTGCTGTGTGGAGAAGCCATTTAAACAAGAAAATAGTTTGTTTGATTTAGCCCCAGATGCAGCATATTCAGCCACCCTAGAGATGCCTCCTTCATTCTTGAAGCCTTCTCTGTTGTGGCCCAAAAGAATGATTCAACTCCTGGAGTGAAAAACATCCATTGCTTTGCTTGCCTGGAACTTTAAACTGAGTTGTGCTGCACTGCCTAACCCTAACAAGCTCTCATCTCTATTACTAAGTGGGGGCAAAGGAGCCAAAGGTAAGTCTCTCAGGTGTTTCTTAAAAATGTAAAGATGTACCTGTAGTGACAGACTACTTGCCATCCTTCACGTCAGATTCATAGTGAAATCCAGTGATTAATTTCTGTCTTCTAATCAACCGGCAGACATATCAACTTATAGCATGCTAGAAAGCATCAACTCCACTAAAACAAAAAGCAAGAGGTTGTTCAAATGCTGGAGTGTGGGGAGGAGAGACCTGGGAAAGGGTGGTGGCTGTGATTGGCTGACTGTATTTGCTACCTTGTGTTTATGGACGTTAGACCTAAGGCTTAGGCTCTCAAGAGAATGGAAGACATGCTCTATTCTTCTAGATGATAATAATGGAAAGAAATGGGTCCCAGGTCTTCAAGACAGACATTTCTGGATTGTAGAAGATTTACACCTTAAAGGGACAGATAAAGGATTTATAACTGCCAGTCTTCTAAAAGAAAAGTTCTTAGAAATAGGAGCTATAGGATCCTATAGCTGAGTTTTGGCTGGAACAAACAGGAAATTCTTTGGGCAGAATTGAATTTTCTGAGGCAGGCACTTTAAGGGCAACTGGGGCATGGTAGGCACGTGGCCCTGAGCTGACAGAGTTTGGCCAAGTATCTTAGTGGGTATGTGAAGGGTGTGGGGGAGTGGACACACCTGTCTGTGCCAAGAATTTGCAATTTCCACAGGTCAAGATAGTGATGAAAGATCTGAGTCTAATGTTAATACAGTGCCTGTTTGCAGCCTTCTCTGAGGGTATAGGCAGGTCTGGATCTGTTGATGCTGAACTTCGAATGTTTGAAGACTGAGAGAGAAAACATTATTTCTTAAACATACCTGAAGTAGGAGTGGAGGAGCAATGATGTTAGGTGAGTTCCCATAAGGCCACAGAAAGAAGTGTGCACTACTGGTTCCTGCCTTCAGAGTAAATGGTCATTAAATTGGTTGTTTGGAAGTAACCTAAAAATGGTGGCAAAGAAGGGAATAATGAGAGGCAGAGCTTTAAACAAAAAGTATTGGAAGATAATACTAGGTTAATGTGAGAGAAATACATTTTAAAAAACTGCCATGGAAAGGGTCCTACCACAATAAGTCAATAAATAAATACAAAGAGATCTGCCACCAGCCATAGTCACAGCACTGGATTCATTTTTTAAAAACTCAGTTAAACTTGAGTTCTTAATGGGTTTTCCATCATTCTAAATTTCTCCTAGTTTAATTTTTGCAACAAGACACCATTCCTTTACTTTATGCAAAAATAGAAGTAAAATTTGGCTTTTACTTTTTAAGGAAAAGCTAAATAGTTTCTTAAATACTCATATGGAAACTTCCATGCTTCCCTTTCGATTCTGATGATTACAATGCCAAAGCCTCAGCCTCTCAAGGGATCTCCCTGAAGACTTGAGAGCTGTCTCTTTGAAAAGCAAGCATTTAGGCAGATAACTCTTGTTCTTGTTCCTAGTTCCTGTGAAAGTGGAAGGACCTAACTTTTGTGACCAGCTTTCTCCAACTTACATCACTGTGTCTTTTTACTGCTCTCCAAATCAGCATGAAGTCTTTTTCCAATCTAAGAACAGCTCATCATTATGGAGACCACAACATTTGGGGTCTCTAAATGCAAAAAGGCACTGGGACATCTTCCAGATAACAGGCAGACTTCATTTCAAGGGTAATGATGCGGTGAAATGATTGAATGGCAGATACTACTTGAGTCATCTATGGCCGCCCTTTCTCTCCCTGGTCTCATCCTGATAGCTTACAGATCTTTTAAAGGCCAAGGCCAAAAGTTAAGCTAAGTTAGGCACACTTTACATGCCCAATATCAATGTTTAGATACTCAGGATAATCTACTTAAAATGTTGAGAACAATCACATATATACAGGGCAAAAAGTACACTCCAAAACAATAAGAGGCTCTAGACCACACTTTGCCAAGCCCTCCACTGACCATGATCTAGGGCAAACCCTCTAACACCAAATTCACATGGGCCCCACCTGACAATGTGTGCCTTGTTGTGCACAATCTCAGAGTTCTTTCATGGAATTCTAACTCTTGACACATACAGGTGTCACAATTTCCAACTGGCCCATGTCACAATTTATAGCTCTTCTTTCTCTCCACAGATGCTGGATTGTGCAGGGATGAACCCCAGTGGACAGTTGAGTGCCACTGATTTTCAGACCTTGGTGCCGATGTCCACTTTTACATAGGTCACAAATTCTTGTTTCCTTCCGCAGTGTGTTTGTGAGTTTCAACCAGTTTCTTGGGCTAGGCCATCTTTCAATTTGCTTCACTTTCACTGACCTGTAGCAAGGCTGCCTCCTGTTCTCCCATGGCAGACACTCACCAGGCAGCTGCAACTTATGACAAACTGCTGGAGGGTGCACAGAGGGGAACCCAATTGCTAAAAACTATTGTTTATCAAAATGCTTGTGTGGAATCTTTCAGATCCCCTTCCAACAAAGAACTTTGATTTACTTAGTATAAGGTTTTATCTGGCTAGATAAATTCAAATCGAGTAATGCTAGTGACTAATAAAAATATCCATGCAACAGATTAATCTTTGATCCGTAGTATGTGTGAATTAGAAACATATTAAACACATGGTGACCAGCTTGATGGAATAAAAGCAATCCTTTTATGTAGGACCTCACATGGCATAACTGAGATTGTCTTTGATAAATTATTTTCAAAACAGGTATATAATATATAGATAGAATAACATTTGTACAATTATGTGTATCAAATGTGGTACACATTTTGCACTAGATGAAAGAGAGTAATGCCAGTGGTCCTGGTAATCGATCACCCAGGAAGTCCCTACTAAAAATCACAGCTGCATGTTTGATAAAGTAGAGGAGGTGACTGCACTCTAGTGTGCTTTGGAGTGAGGAGAACATGAGGAGACACAGGCAGAGGTCAATGTTTTCCAGAACATGCGGCAGGGATGGAGACATAAGTACTCCATCAGCAGGGGGAGGAAGAAAGCTTCGTCATGGTTGAAACAGCCTGGAGCTGCTGGAATGGCTGTGCCAGGAATCAAGGATCTAGGTGGGGCAAATGAAGTGAGTACTGGAACAAGGGGTCTTCAGCACCAGCATCTAGGAACTAGAAAGACAATGCCCTGAGGTTTTCTCTCATGCTCTCATTCCCAATGTGCCTCATTTCTGTCAAGAAGAAAGCACTCACATACCATTCAGAAGCTCGAATACTTACATATTTATAAAGAACACTTACATAGCACATTGTATAAATGTGCACGTGGTATGTGTGGCCTGTAGAAAGCTACTCTCTTGCATTGTCTTCTAAAGTATTTTTAAAAGTTTGTGTCTCACAATTAAGTCCTTTGGCCATCTAGATCTGGCTTTTGTGCTCTGGTGATCCATTTCTGAATTAGGGATACATTCTGATTTTTTTCCCCTGTGGACACCAATTGCTCATGCCATGTGTTAGGGAGAGCCTTTTCTTCCTGCTCTGTAACAGTTCTGGAGTACATATAGATTTCACACAGGCACAGGCCTTCACAACAGTAACTCAGTATCATGATTATAACTTTACAGTGAGTCTGATATGTGATAGACTCACATAATCTCCACCTCCCATCCTCAAAACACATGCTTTATCCTTCTATGAGATTGTCTCAGATGCATTTGGTTCTTGCTTTTCCGTATTAACTTTGGAAGCAGTTTAGTGACAAGTGATTGAATTAACTTTTCTGATCACAATTGGTTCTTCTTCCTTATACCTATGGATGTGAAATATATCTCCCCATTAAAAAAAAGTTGAGAGGCTGCGTTAATCAATTATTCTATTAATTAATTTTGGTGTGTTTCGTGTATGGGAAATGGGTTCAATTTAATTTTTTTCATATGGAGGTCAATTATCTCAGTACTGTTTATGGAAAAATGTACTGTTTCTCCTCTTATCTTCAATATAAGCTATGTTATAAACTATGCCTCCAAATATGTGTGGGAACATATCTTTCTACATGACTTTGCTTCTCAGGTCAATTAATTACCAGACTATGGGAGGCTAATTTCCCACCTTTGTGTTTTCAGGCTGCATACATAGTGTGAATTCAAATCCAAACCCATATGGCTATTGTCTTGTATTTAGAAATTACCACAGAAAACTTTTTCTTTTTTTCCTGCCCTATTGGGCCAAGGCAAGCTTTTATTTTCACTTTCTTTTTACAGGGGAGAGATTTTCTTGGTCCAGGAACTTGACATGCTTCTCTTGAGTGACCTGGATTTACGTAGGGGGTATTTTAGCCTATATTCTCCCAGACAGAGACTGTGTAGGCATCAGCCTCTGTCTCCTGGATTAGGCATCATGGGTCTCAGCAACTAGTCACTGGGAGACACCTTAGGGCAGATGTCAGAATAGGCATCTGACCCAACTGAAAGCAACCCTATCAGCTGCACTGAGAGTGGTGGAAACCAGAGCTGCTTCCTAAAAAGAGGCCTGAAAGGAACCTGGACTCACAGAAACTTCCAGAGAGCAAGTTTTTTTTTCCTTGCTTGTTCATTGTTTTCATTTACGTTTTTGAACTTTGCTATTTGTGTTTATGTTTTTGAACTTGCTTTACTTCTGTTATTTCAATCTGTTTTTTATTTTCAGTTTATGTATAGGTATTTTTGAGGAGGAGTACACTAACAGGGGAGTTTTTGTTTGTTTGTATGATTGTCAGTATGTTTTTGTCTTTTTTGTTTTTCTCTTTTGTTTATTTCCCTGTTTATTTGTTAGTTGGTACACCTGCCTGTGTTCTCTCTTATCTCTCTCTCTCTCTCAGCCTCCTTTTCAACATCCTCTTTTCTATTTCGATTCTTTTCCCTTCTCTTAACTTTTTGCTTTCAGATGGCAAACAGGCACCCCCCACTGCATGGACAGATTGTAAGGCAGTGGGAAGTGGGCTCCTGGGGGCTCACACACCTGCCAGTGGATATTGGGGTCTGCAGATAGCTTCTGAATCTCTGCTGCCCCCTCAATCTAATCTCAAAACTGCAACTCAGACAGACCATCAAGACAAGAAGTCAACAAGGACATCTGGAAACTCAACATGATGCTTGAACAAATGGACTTAATTGATACCTACAGAACACTCCACACAACAACAAACTATATGTTCTACTCATCACCACATGGAGTGTACTCTAAGATGGACCACATCCTCGGCCATAAATCAAGCATAAACAAATTTCATAAGACTGAAATAATGCCATGTTGCCTTCTCAGACCACAGTGGAATAAAAATAAATATTAACACCAACAGAGTTCCCCAAAACCCCACCAAGACACGGACACTAAACACCATGATGCTAAACAACTCCTGGATCAACATGGAAATAAAAACAGAGATTAAAAGATACCTGGAAAAAAATGAAAATGAAGAAATATCTTATCAAAATCTCTGGAATTCTATGAAAGCAGTAATAAGAGGGGAATTCATATCTCCATGAACACACATGAAGAAAATGGAAATATCACATATTAACAGCCTAACAAATCACCTAAGGAAGCTGGAAAAGCAAGATCACCAAAACCCTAACTTCAGCAGAAGAATCCAGATCATCAAAATAAAAGCCCAAATTTGGGACATAAAAGACAACAAAATAACACAAAAAGTCAATAAAGCCAAAAGCTGTTTATCTGAAAGGATAAAACTGATGGATCCCTAGCTAGACTGACCAAGAAAAATAAAGAAAAGGCCCAAATAAACACAATCAGAAATGCAAAAGATGAAGTTATAACCAACGCCGAAGAAGTACAAAAGACTGTCAGAGATTACTAAGTACACCTGTATGGAAACAAACTTGAAAACCTAAATGAAATAGAGGTCTTTCTGATATCACACAACCTCCCCAGGTTGAAAGAAGAAGAAATCAAGACTCTAAATATATCAATAAAAACCCAGGAACTCAACTGTGTCAGAAGAAATCTGCCTACAAATAAAGCCCTGGATCAAATGACATTCCAGCAGAATTCTCCAAACCTACAAGGAGGAGTTAATACCAATCCTATTGAATGTATTCCAGGCAATCAAGAAAGATGGAACTCTCGCCAAATCATTTTATGAAGCTAGCATCACACTGATACCAAAACCAGATAAAGATCCAACAAAGAAAGAGAACTACAGGTCAATATCCTTGATGAACGTAGATGCTAAAATTCTCAACAAGATTCTAGCAAACTGGATCCAACAACACATCTCAAAAATCATCCACCATGACCAAGTAGGCTTCATTCCTGAGACGCAGAGCTGGTTCAACATCTGCCAAAACATAAATGTATTTAAATACATCAACAGATGTAAAACAAAAACCACATGATTATATCATTAGACACAGAAAAAGCTTTTGATAAAATCCACCACCCATTCTTGATAAAAACCCTCAACCATCTAGGCATAGATGGAGCATACCTCAAAATAGTGAAAGACCTTTACAACAAAAACTACAAAACATTGCTCAAAGAAATCAAAGATGACACAAACTAACGGAAAAATTTCCACATTCACAGTTTGGAAGAATTAACATTGTCAAGATGTCCATTCTACCAAGGCAATCTATAGATTTAATGTAATACCCATTAAATTACCAGCAGCATTCTTCTCGGACCTGAAAATGAAAATACAGGAATTCATATGGAAACATAAATGACCACAAATAGCCCAAACAATTCTCAGCACAAAAAAAACAAAGCTGAAGGTATCACAATCCCAGACTTTAAACTTTATTATAAAGCTACAATAATCAAAACAACCTGGTATTGGAACAAGAACAGGCATATAGACCAATGGAACAGGATAGAGATTCCAGGAGCAAAACCTCGATTTTGCAACCAATTCATCTTCAACAAAGCCTCCACCACCAACCACTGAGGAGAGAAGAAACTATTCAATAAATGGTGCTGGGAAAACTGACTGATCACATGCAGAATATTAAAACAAGATCCCTACCTATCACCATACACAAAAGTCAACTCTAAATGGATCAAAGACCTAAACATAAATCCTCAAACTATAAGAACCTTAGAAAATGCAGGAGACACACTTATGGAAATTGAAACAACCAATTTCTGATCAAAACCCCACTGCCTATGCCATAAGAGATAAGATACACAAGTGAGACCTCATCAAATGACAAGCTTCTGCAAAGTCAAAGAAACCATCGAGAAAAAAGGGAGAGGCCCATGGACTGGGAAAAAATATTTGCCAACTGTACATCTGACAAAGGCCTAACATCTAGGATCTACAAGGAACTCAAATGTGCCAAAAAGAAAAAAAAGTGGGCAAAAGATATGAATAGGCACTTCTCAAAAGAAGACATATGAGAAGCCAACAGATACATGAAAAAATGCTCAGCCTCACCCTGCAGGTGTCTCCTGCATTTTCTAAGGTTCTTATAGTTTGAGGTTTTACATTTAGGTCTTTGATCCATTTAGAGTTGATTTTTGTATATGGTGATAGGTAGGGATCTTGTTTTAATCTTCTGCATGTGGTCAGTCAGTTTTCCCAGCACCATTTACTGATTTTAAATGTCAATTAAAATCTTACTGAGATACTACATAATTCCTGTCAGGATGGGCATCATCAACAACTCAAAAAACAACAGACGCTGGAGAGGATGCGGGGAAAAGGAACACTTCTACACCATTGGTGGGAGTGTAAACTAGTACAATCTCTGTGAAAAACAGTTTGGCAATTCCTAAAAGGTGTAAAAATCGACCTTCCATATGAACCCACAATCCCTCTACTGGGAATATACTCAGAGGAACACAAATGACTCTATGAAAAAGATACCTGCACACACATGTTGATTGCAGCATTGTTCACAATAGCAAAAAAAAAAAAGGACAATTTTAAAAATGTGGTGTATATACACAATGGAATATTATACAGTCATAAAGAAGGAAAAAATTATGAGCTTCATAGCATCTTGGATGGATTTAGACTCTATAATGCTGAATGATTTATCACAGAAACAAAGAACTGAGTACTACATGTTCTCACTCATAAGTGAACCTTGAATAATTATCATAATAGTATAAAAAAAGCATTGATGGTAGTGAGAAATTGCCCAGGAGGGGGAGTGGGTTGGCAGTTGTGGTATTCTGCCAGGAGAGGGGGCCCACACCTCATCAACAAGGGTACCTGCATAATGCACATTTGTATATTCAACCCTGAACTGTACCCCACATCTTTAAAGTAAAAAAATTAATTAATAACAAAAATACAATAAAGAGGAAGAAATAAATAAAATATGCTTGAAAGTAATAAATAAATAAATACTTCAATAATAATTGCTCATTACTGCATTATTGATAATATATCTTAAAATTAATCTTTATACCTGAACTTTTAGCACCGTTATTAAACAGTGAATTGCCTATATTTATTCAGTTGTTTATAATGTTTGACAATAATGTTTGTTCAAAGCCCCTTTTCAGAAAGTGTGTAAAACAAAGCATAAAATAAGATGACAGAAATAAGTTATAGAGTAATAATTAAAAAAAGAAAAAGTGGAAATTGTCGGATAAAGTTTTTAAATGTCAAAATAAAAACCCCAATATCAAATACTTGAATGATATCAAACATTTTAAATGTCACTCCGCTATATGATTAAAAATGAAGAATTTCAGCCTTTAAATCCTTTCCCTTTACAGTGCTCTTTGAATCTGATGACAAGTCTTCTGATAATGGTCATCACTATCCACTACACATTATGAATAAAACTTCTCCCCTGTTGTACATTCAAAAACCACAAGTAGTGTTTTTTAATAAGATGCCCCCAACCATGACTTACAATGCCAATCACAGAAAGAAAAACAGGTGTTCAGAAACAAACAGCTCCTTTAAAACATTCTGTGCATTGCATTTTGATAGAAATATTTGTTGTAGTATGAATTTGAAAATATAAATGTTTGATCTATAGGAAGGCAATAAAGTGATTTGGGAATATACCAAGCCTACAAAAAGAATCCAGGTTTCAAGAATCATGAAGAAATCTAATTATTCTCTTTCTCTCCATTAATTGAAATAATGTCTTTTTTTGTTACTATGTGACATCCATTTTAAAATATTTTTCTGAAAACTGTACATTCTCCAATAGATGACAAGGAATACACTACTTTTCTCAACTTTGATACATTTATGGTGCATTATTTCTTATCTTCCAGGAGTTTTACTTACCTTTAGTTTGAATGACTAAAAAAAAACATAACATGGTTTTCATCATATCATGAAGATAATCTAGATTTTTAAATATTTTATTTTAAAGATGTGGGGTACAATTCAGGATTAGGTATACAAGTGGACATTATATAGGTAACTTTGTGATTATCCAGTTCTTATTCTTCTCTTTGCTAAGTGATTAACTTTGGACAGAAACTTGCTAGGCCTGTTGCCACTTACCAGCCTTGCATCCTTACATTCAACCATACTTGAGTCTAATGAATATCTTTCATTAACTTAAAAGAAAATTTTTCCTAGAATGGGTGCATGCTGGTTTACTGTTTACTGCATGTATTAATTCCTCTTATAGTGTGTTATCATTTTAGTGAAGCTTATAGTTGCAAAGTGATTTACCCTCAGAACATTGAAGACTTCTTTGTTTTGTAACATCCTGTCAATGGAATGAAAAGTCAGATCATCCTTGGAGGAACAGTTGATTTTGATTGGTATCAGGCTTTCCAACTCAATGTTGGAGACACAAATAAAATGGAGTAACATTTTTAAAAACTTGAAAGGAAACAAATTTTAAACCATGAATTATGTACAGCCAGAATTCTTTAAATTTGAAAGTATGGAAAAGATGCTATCATAAAATAAGGCTTCAAAGATTTTATTTTACATAAATGCCTTTGAAAATATTCCTAGAGGAAATACTCCAGTAAGAAGAAAAATAAATCTAAGGATGTGTCATTAGATTTGTGGAATAAAGGATGGATGGCAGTGCTTATTGTAGCCTAAATAATACATGAAAATATATCAAAAACAACTCAGTAAATCTTCAGAAAGTATCCCCTTGGACAAAAGATTGTCATGATCAGAAAGCAAAACCAAGCTGAGAAAAGGAAGCTGGAGTACTTGTCTGATTTGCTGAGATAATGTCAATTTTGATAGTTGTAAGAAATTAAGAAAATCAGTGTAAATAATGATGTAGCCACCCTTACAATATGAAACATTTTCAAGTTTCAAACAAACAGAAGAACACTTTTTTTGTGGGGGGTGGGAGGGCAGGGTCTTGCTATGTTGCCCGGTTGCACGATCATAGCTCACTGAGCCTTGAGACTCAATCAGTCCTCCCACCTCAGCCTCCTAAAGTGCTGGGATTATAGGCGTGAGTCACTGCACCTGGCCTGAACAGACCAATGTTTGATCTATAAAGTGGTAGGTGCAAAAGAAACAGTAAAGAATGTGTGTAAAACAGAGCATAAAATAACATGACAGAAATAAGTTATAGAGCCATAATTAAACAAATCAAAGGTAGAAATTGTCAGATAAAATTTTAAGATGTCAAATACAAAGTCCAACACCAAACACAACACATATTGATAAACGCTTGAATTCAAGGTTCAAGTAACCTAAAGGAAGAAAAGACTGTAGACTGAAAGAAGAAACAGCAGATACAGGAGAGATGCTCATGTGCATTCATGGTACTACAGTCAGATAAACCCAAATCCCATTAAAGCCCTATAAAAATCTGATGACCAACAAGCAGAGGCTATGCCTTCTTTTCAAGCCTTCTTGAAACATCAAGGCAAATTTGCCATGTGAATCCTTAAGTGAATCCTGAGTTAATACTGTGAGGAGATGTAGAATGGTGTCATAAAGGAATTTCATGTAGCACTCAAATCTCCCTCTCTACATGGTTCTGGCTAAAGCTGAGTCTCCAGGTTTCTGGAGTGGAAGACAGGAGGAAGGAAAAGCACGTTTAGAAATAGAGATGTGTGCAGGCAACCCCCTCGGGTCCCCTCTCACTGTGGCAGCTTTTCTGTCCTCTCAATAAACCCTGTTTTCTCAAAAGAAAGAAAAAAGAGAAATGTGTACAGAACATGTTAGGGATACCAGAGGAAGCTTCTCAAGACCAGACTCAACTTCTAGGCCTTTTTTAAAAAAATTTTAGAGTTATGGGGTACAAGTTGGGATTTGCTACATAAGTAGGTTGCATGCAAGTGAGGTTTGGGCTCCAAACTAGCCCTCTGACCCCCCCTCCATAACCAGGTACATGGTGCATTGCCGCATACTCTTTTCCCTCCTTCCCTCCCTCCCTCCCTCCCCTAACATTGTCCACTGTTTACCGATCCCACCCTTGTGCTAGTGTTTCCAGTGTTCAGGACTCACTTATAGGAGGTATTCTTTGTTTCTGTGACAGATCGCTTCGTATGATGGTCTCCAGCTGTATCCATGTTTCTGGGAAGGCCATGATTTCGTTCTTCTTTATGGCTGCATAATGTTCAATTGCATATACGTACCATATTTTCTTTATCCAGTTCACTATCAATGGGCAGCTGGGTTGATTCCATGGTTTTGCCATTGTGGCCAGTGCTGCAATAATACCAAGGTCTATTTTTAGTTTAACTACCATTCTGCCTTCTATGATGGCTGCACCAATTTACCCTCCTACCATCTACAAACAAGGATGACCTTTTCTCAAATCTTTGCCCACATTAGTTACATTTTGACTTTTAAAATAGCCATCTTAACAGGTGTGAGGTGATATCTTGCTGTGGTTTTGATTTGCACTTCCCTGACGATCTGTGACGTTGAGCATCTTTTTACATACCTGCTGGCCATTTGTGTGTCTTTTTAGAAAAAGGTCTATTCCTTTGTAGTCGTATGAGTTCCTTATATATTTTGGGTGTTAACTTCTCATCAGATTATGGTTTGCAAACATTTTCCTGCATTTTATAGATTGTCTCTTCACTCCGCTGATCATTTATTTTGCCGTGCAGAAGAAGCTTTTTAGTTTGATGTCGTTTTATTTGTCGTTTTTGCTTTCATTGTCTATGCTTTTGGTGTCAAAGCCAAAAAAATTACTGCCAAAACCAATGTCAAATGGCTTTTCTCTTATGTTTACTTCTAGGAGTTTAATGGTTTTGAGTCTTATATTTAAGTATTTAATTCATTTTGAGTCCATTTTTGTATATGGGGTGAGATTAAGGTTCAATTTCATTCTTCAGGATGTGGATAGTTTTCCCAACGCTATTTATTGAAAAGAGTAAACTTTCCTTATTGTGTATTCATGGCCCCATTGTCAAAGATCAATTGATTGTAAAGGCATAGATTTATTTCTGGGCTCTCTATTTTGTTCCCTTGGTCTTTACGTACAATTTTAAGTCAGTACCATCCTATTTTTATTACTAGAGCTTTGAAATACAGTTTTAAATCAAGTCGTGTGATGCTGCCAACTTCTTTTTTTGTTTGTTTTTTGTTTTTTTTGCTCATGATTGCTTTGACTATTTGGAGTCTTTTGTGGTTCCTTAGAAATTTCAGGATTTTTTTTTCTATTTCTATTTTTAAAAATCCCATTAGAATTTTTTGGGGGGAGGAATTAAAAGTTGTGTGTTTTATAAAAATATATTTTATTTTATTTTGAAAATGTGGGGTAAAAATGAGGTTAGGTACATGTGTGGTCATCATACAGGTAAAGTATGGGTACCCTTATTGATGATATGTTTCCCTCCCTCCCCTGGAAGTGTCCCACTACTGCCAATCTCTTTTTTATAGTATCATGATAAATGTTCAGGGTCCATTTATGAGTGACTACATGTGGTACTCAGATCTTTGCTTTTGTGATAAATCACTGAGTATTATAGACTCTAATTCCATCCAGATTGCTGAAAAGTTCATAATTTTGTATTTCTTTATGGCTGTATAATATTCAGTCATGTAAATGATGATAGGAATTGCATAAATCTGTAGATCACGTTAGGTCATATGGGCATTTACTGATATTAATTTATTAATATGTGAATTTATATCCTTCAGTTTATCCCATCAGAGTTTTAAAGTTTTTATTGTACAGATATTTCACCTTTTTGGATAAAGTTATTTCTAAGTATTTACTTTTTAAGTGTTATTATAAATGAGATTTTCTTGACTTCTTTTTTAGATAGTTCATTATTAATGTATAGAAATGCAACAGATTTTTCATGTTAAGTATGTATCCTACTAATTTACTTAATTTTTAAATTAATATTAAAAGTATTTCATTAGAATCTTTAGAGTTTTCTCTATATAAGATCACATCATCTACAAACAGACAATTTCACTCTTTCTTTTCCAAATTGCTTTGGTTAGGGCTTCTAGACTCTCCAAGACCCCAACTCAAAAATAAGCTGAAGGAGTTCATTAAACTAGAGCTGTCTTGCAAGAAATGTAAAAGGGAGTTCCTCAAGGTGAAATAAAATAAGACTAATCAGTAACATAAAACCATATATAAGTATAACAATCACTCAGAAAGGTATAGTCAAAAATCAAAATTCTTTAATGGTGGAGTACATTCACTTTTAACTCTAATCTAAAGGTTAAAAGGCAACACATTAAAAAATAGATATAGCTACAATATTTTCTAATGGATACACTATATTCAAAAATATAAACTCCAACATCAAAAACATTAAAAAGTAGAAGGAGGGTAAAGGGTAGAGGTTCTGTATATGATTGAAGTTACATTGTTAGGGGCTTAAATAGACTGTTATAACCACAGTTATGTAGGACTTAATGATGGCAATGCTTTCTGAGAAATGCATCATTAGATAATTTCATCCTTGTGTAAGCATGACGGACTTTACTTACACAAATGTAGATGGTATAATCTACTACCCACCTAAGCTATATGGAATGGCATATTGCTTTTAAGCCAAAAACCTGTACAGCATATTACTGTACTAAATACTGTAAGAAATTATATCATAATGGTATTTGTGCATTTAAGGATATTTAAACATAAACAAGGTACCGTGAAAACACATTATAATCTTATGGGACCACTGTTTACATGCAGCTCAATGTTGACCCAGATGTCCTAATGTGGTCCCTAATGTTTAAGATATTTACATAAGCCTCATGGTAATCACAAATAAAAAAACATGTAATAAACACACAAAAGATACCCAGGCATGGTGGCTCATACCTGTAGTCCCAGAACTTTGGGAGGCTGAGGTGCTTGAGACCAGATATTTGTAACCAGCCTAGACAACAGAGCAAGCCCTCATCTCTATAAAAAAAACCAAAACATTAACCAAGCATAATGGCATGCACCTGTAGTCCCAGCTACTTGGGATGGAAAGGTGGAGAATCACCTGAGCACAGAAGGTCAAGGCTGCTGTACACCATGAGTATGCACTCCAGTCTGGGCAACAGAGTGGGACACTGACTCAAAAAGTAACAGTAAAAATAATTATATTATTATTATAATCAAAGCATACCACAGAAAATCACCAAATATATAGCAAGAGAGAAATAAAGCAAAAAAGAAACTACCAGACAGCCAAAAAACAATGAACAGAATGGCAATAGTAAGTTTTTACCTATCAACAATTACTTTAAATGTTGATGTACTAAAGTAGTCAAATAAAAGACACAGAGTAGCTGAAAGGATAGTAAAACAAGAACCAAAAAGCACTGCTCACAAGATACTTCATTTTTATGGACACACATAGACTGAAAGTAAAGGGAGGAAACCAAAAAGAGCAAGAGTGGCTATTCTTACAACAAACAAAATAGACTTTAGTCAAAAACTGGAACAAGAAACAAAGAACATTCCATTCAACACCAGCAAAATACACATTATTTTCAAACACACAGAGGACATTCTCAAAGATGGGACATACGTTAGGCCACAAAACAAGTCCTCAAAAATTTAAGAGGATTGAAGTCTTGTCAAGTATCCTTTCTGACCACAGTGACAAAAAAATAAAAATTTATAACAGAAACAAATTGGAAAACTCATAAATATGTGGAAATTAATCAACATACTCCTGAACAATCAAGGAAGAAAGCAAAAGGGGAATAAAATGTAATATCTTAAGACAAACTAAAATGGAAACACAACATACCAAAACTTATGGGGTGTGCAAAAACAGTTCTAAGAGTGAAGTTTATGTATATAAATGCCAAATGTGAAGATAAAAAGATCTCAAATAAGCAGTATACCTCAAATAAATGAAAGAATAACAACTGAAGCCCAAAATTAACAAAAAGAAGGAAATAAGAAAGATCAAAGCACATATAAATGAAATAAAGACTAGAAAAGATCAATGAAGTTAAGAGTTAGTTGGCATTTGGAAAATATAATCAAAGTTGATCAACCTTTAGCAAGGCTAAGAAAAAAGAAAAAAACTCAAATAAATAAAATTAAGATGTTACAATTAGTACCACAGAAAAACAAAGGATCATAATAGTCTATTGTGAACAATGGCATGACAACAAATTGGATAGCCTACATGAAATGGAGAAATTTGTAGAAACATATAGTTGCCTACACTAGACTGAAACATGAAAAACTAGAAAATTCAAACAGATCAATAATAAATAAGAATATTGAGTCAGTAATCAAAAATCTCTCAACAAAAAAAAAAATTCGAGACCAGATGGGTTTAGTGGGGAATTCTACCAAACAAAGAAGAATTAGTATACTTCCTTCATAAAGTCTTCCAAAAACTGAAGAGAAAAGAAGGCACCCAGACTTATTTTTTTATAAGGCCAGCATTACTTTGATAAAGCCAGATAAGGACACTACAAGAATGATAGATTTTTCTTAAAGGCAAAAATTATGTACTTTTGGATTGGAAAATACTAGATTGGTTTGTGAAAAGATGTCTGCACGTGAGTGTACGTGTGCATGTATACAGGTTTTCCTTGTTCCATTTTACATCACTTTATTATTTTTTGCAGATGTTGCATTTTTTACAGACTGAAGGTTTGTGGCAACCCTGCATTGAGAAAGTCTACCGGTGCCATTTTTTCTGGTAGCATATGCTCACTTTGTGTCTCTGTGACACATTTTGGTGATTCATAAACTGTTTCAAACTTTTTAATTATTATTATATCTGTTATGCTGATCTGTGGTCAGTGAACTTTGATGTTACTCTTGTAATTGTTTGGGGATGCCATGAACCATGCCCACAAAAGGAAATGAAAATAATCAATAAATGCTGTATATGTTCTGAGCGCTCCACCAACCTGCCTTTCCCCATCTCTCTCTCTCTCCTTGAGCTCCCTATTCCCTGAGGCATGATAATGTTGAAATTAGATCATTATAAGCCTTCAATGGCTTCTAAGTATCCCAGGGAAAGGAAGAGTCATGTATCTCTCATTTTATATCCAAGGCTAGAAATGATTAAGGTTAGTGAGGAAGGCATGCCAAAAGTTGAGACAAGCCAAAAGCTAGACCTCTTGCACCCAACAGTTAGCCCAGTGGTGAATACAAAGGAAAAGTGATTAAAGGAAATTAAAAGCTCTACTCCTGTAAACACACAACTGACAAGCAAGGGAAACAGCCTTATTGCTTATATGGAGAAAGTTTGCATGGCCGGGTTTGGAAGACCAAACCAGGTCCAACATTCCCTCAAGCTAAAGTCTAATCCAGATCAAGGCCCTGGGCTCTTCAAGATACAAAGGCTGAGAAAGGCAGGGGAGCTGCAGAAGAAAAGTTGGAAGCTCACAGGCGCTTGTTCATTAGGCTTGAGAAAAGAAGCTGCCTCCATAACTGAAAGTCCAGGTGAAGCTGCAAGTCTGAGATAGAAGCTGCAGCAGGTGATCCAGAAGATTTAGCTAAGGTAATTGACAAAGGTGGCAACACAAAACAACAGAGTTTCAATGAAGATGAAAGTCTTCTATTAGAAGAAGATGCCATCTAGGACTTCCAAGGCTAGAGAGGAGAATCAGTGACTTCAAAACTTCCAAGGGCAGGCTGACATTTTTGTTAGGGGATATTTTAAGCTGAAGTATCTACCATTCTGGAATGTTTATCTACCATTCTGGAAATTGTAGGGCCTTAAGAATTGGGTTCAATCTTCTCAGCCTGTGCTCTAAATAGAACAAAGGTAGGCCTCTTGCACTAAACAGTTAGTCAAGTCAAAAATGCAAACAAAATGTTCTTGAAGGAAGTCGAAGACTATACTCCAACAAGCACACAAATGTTAGGAAAGGGAAACAGACTAATTGCTGATTTGGAGAAAGTGTGAATGGTCGGGATAGAAGATCAAACTGGCCACAACATTCCCTTCAGCCAAAGCCTAATCAGAGCCTGAATGACAGCACATCTGTTTGCCACATGGCTTACTGAATATTTCAAGTTCACTGTTGAGACTTATTGTTCAGAAAAAAAGATTATCAAAATATTATTGCTCACTGACAATGCATCTTGTCACCCAAGAGCTCTGATGGAGATGTTCAAGGAGATAAAAACTCTTTTCACCCCTGCTAATACAACATCCATTCTGCAGTCCATGGATCAAAGAGTCATTTTGGCTTTCAAGACTTATTATTTAAGAAAGACATTTTTCAAAGCTATAGTTGCAATAGTAGGGATTCCTCTGATGGATTTGGGCAAAGCAAGTGGAAAATCTTCTGAAAAGAAATCATCATTCTAGATGCCATTAAGGGAATTCACAATTCATGAAAGAAAGTCAAAACATCAGTATGAATAGCAACTTGAAAGAAGTTGATACCAACCCTCACAGACGACTTTGAGCAGCTCAAGGCTTCAGTGGAGGAGGTCACTGCAGAAGTGGTAGAAATAGGAAGAGAACTAGAAGTAAAAGCAGAACCTGAAAAAGTGTCTGAATTGCTGTAATCTCATGGTAAATCTTTAACTGATAGGAGTTGCTTCTTATGGATGAGCAAAGAACGTAGCTTTCTGATGTGAAATCTACTCCTGCTGAAGATGCTGCAAACATTGTAGGAATAACAAAATTGTACTTAGATACTACCTCAACTTAGTTGATAAAGCAGCAGCAAGGTTTGAGAGGATTTACTTCAACTTTGAAAGGAGTTCTGTGAGTAAAATATTGCCAAACAGCAAAACATGCTATGGAGAAATCTTGAAAGAGTTCATTGATGCAGTAAACTTCATTGTCATATTTTAAGAAATTGCCACAGCCACCTCAGCCTTCAGCAACCCACAACCTTGATCAGGCAGCAGCCATCAACATAGAGACAAGACCTTCCACCAACAAAAAGATTATGGTTCATGGGAGGCTCATATGATCCTTAGTGCTTTTTAGCACTAAAATTGTTTTTTAATTATGGCATATGCATATATAGACGTAATGCTATTGCCCAATTAATGGACTAAGTACAGTATAGACAATGTATATATGCACTGGGAAACCAAAAATTTTGTGTAATTTGCTTTATTATCATATTCACTTTATTGGGGTATTCTGGAATTGAAACTATATTTCTGGTGTATATCTGCATGGCCATCCCAAAAGTATTAATGTAGTTTATGCTTTATTAAGTCCAGAACTAATGACACACTTACAGAAATATTATTTGATGGTTTTACTCCTTCTAATTCTTTCATAATTCAAATGACAAACTTTGAAAAAGTATTTTAATTTTGTAGGAGTAGACCCCTCTGATTGAAAATGGGATATAAATTTTAAAAATACTATTCAAAATGTACAAAACTAAATAAGGGTAAGAGAAATTTTACGTTCTGTTCCTGCATTGACATAAGACAAAAACATTGTGCCTGTGTCAGAAAGCTGGAGTTTAGGACAAAGGAGATTCTGAAAGTAAGAATCCCTGGGACACAGCCCAAGTTCCAGGACGGACTTCAGATTTTCAAGGGCTATAAAATAGATGGGCCTCAAGCCAAGATTTCCCATGAATAAAAGGATCCAGGTGCAGTCAGTCCTCTACATATGAACCTTCAAGTTGTGAACTTTCAAAGATGTGAACCTACGTGCATATGTCTAATCACATAAGTTAGTTCACGTGTCAGGCATACATTGTCAAGTACACGCATCCTCTACAAGTGGTTGTGCTTTTGTGCACTGTACAGTACTGCATAGAGTACAGTAGCACAGTGTCTTTATTGCAAACCCAGAAGCAACCATAAAAGCCGCGGTGATGTAGCTGGTACAGTTCAGCTGATTTTGTGAGTCGGGTACTTAGGTTAACTTTGTTGGACTTACAAACAAATTGGACTTAAGGACGTGCTCTAGGAACTGAACTCACTTGTATGTAGGTGACTTACTGTAGCCATCAACATAAAGGCAAGACCTTCTGCCAACAACAGCTAGGAACTCATCATTGGAATGACAAATTTTGAATAATTATTTTATGTGCATACGTCTCTCTGGCTGAAAATGGGAGAGAAATTTTAACAAACATGATTCTACTAAAAAAAAATAATGGAACCCATATCTGGGTTCCAGCGGAAGGAATATGGACTGAGGTTTTTTTCTGAGACATGAGAAAGTGGATTAGGAAGGCATGGTCTAGAAGACTCAGGAGGATATAGGGACCTGCTGGGTGAGGGGAGGGGCCGTGGTATGGTCTCCACCCACTTAGTCCCCTCCCCCACACATGGTGGCCCTTTGTGACAATGTGGCCTCCATTCTGTGATGCAGGCCCGGAGTTCTAGTCCGGAAGCATATGCCCAGGATTCAGTTGCCTGAAGGCAGCAATGGTGTTTAAAGATGGAGTTTTTACTTTCCTCTGAAAAGCATTGGTGCCACATGGCTGAGCCTCAGCCCCGCCCCCTGGGTGATGGATCTCCTCCTAACCCTTCTGAGCGGGCTGGGGCTCTTCCTCCTGATACTCCCTGCCTTGGAAGTGATACTTCCTTACCACCACCTAGAAAAGAGAGAAACGTCAGGAAGGTAAGCAACCCTCAGGTCAGATGCCACAGAGAATGATTCTCTCTTTTCTCTCTATTACTGGTTTCACTTTCCCAAATCCAGCGGAGAGATTTCTGACTTAAGACATCTGAAGATAAAATAGAACATCCTTCCAGGGACAGGCAGGGTGGGGCAGGGATGAGAGTGAGCACTGGGGTTTCTATCTGAAACTCTCAGACCCTCTGTGTGGGGGTGTGGGAGGCTTCAGGGGAAATCCAACACCAGGAAGCACGGACAGAGGGCTGGCTTATGAGATCTCAGTGGGGAGACAGGCCTTCCAGCCGAGTTCTTTAGTCAATTTCCTATGTCAGGGGTCACGAGGCTCAGTCTTATATCTGCATCAGGCTGACCTGAGGGCTGTGTTGAGTCCCTGAGAGTCCCTGATGAGAGACTGGGGTCACCACTGGCCTCTTCAGGAAGTAGAATCCCACCCGATAGCCCAGAAGTGCCTGTAGGTCAGAGTCTGTGATTCTTAGGCAGAGGAACAGGAACAGAAGATATCCATGGTGAATCTCACGTAGAAAATCCTTCTTTGTGTTTTACAAGAAGAAAAGCAGAGAATGTTTTGTATCCAGTTTTAAGAATAAATAGAAGAAAAGGGACAGTGCTCCATTAGCAAGATATAGAAGAGTATGCCCTTCTGAGCAATTAATGTCTGCAGATTGTCAAGGGAGAGGAAAGTGGGAACCGGTCCCAGGCCTTGACACTTTCTTGTCCCTCAGAGTCCAGCAGAGACTAGGGGAAGGCTCAGGAGCAGGAAGAAGAACCACGCTCTGAAAGGTAAGGCTCGGCTGTTCTACCCGGGGCCCCTAGAGTTTAAAGTAACCAGGCCAGTCAGCTTCTGAGGGGTGAGACTTCAGTTTCTGAGGAAGTCAGTTACAGAGGCCTGATGGGGAGGGTCCTGAGAAAGAAGTCAGAACCTGGGATCACTCTCAGATTTTATGCTGGAATGAAGCCATGCCTGGTCGGGGATGGATGTTGCCAGTGACGGGTGGTGCAAGGGGACAGAAGACCAGGGATGACCTGGACCTGGAGGGGGTCCTCCGGGTTCCTGTGGGTAACTCCACTGAGGCTGATTCATCTTTGAGATGACCCCTGCCCTTTCTCCCCTTCCCTCCCACCCAGTCGTTGGGAGTACCGTGGAGGGATGGAGATGGAATCACTCTGTAAATGACACTGTCCACCCTGCATCTTGCTCTTGCTGTCAGTGCCACGTGGCCTTGGACATGGATGCTTTATCTACAGAGTCCAATCCCTCCAGGTCTCCCCTAAAGGGACATCCACTCAACCTCCTGTGAAATCTCCATCTCCTCCCTCCCCGCCATAACCCTGTCATCACCTGATTTCTAGCCAGGAGAGACCACCAGGGGAACTGGAGGGAGTCAAGGACCTGGTCTCCCTTCAGCAGAGGTGAAGCATTTTCCCCTGCTCCCCTGTGTCCTTCCTACCAGAGGCTAGGAGGTGACCCCAGGGCCACAGGGAATTCTAGAGCTGACCTGGGAGGGGAATATGATGCAGACGGGTATGTGCGTCAATCCCTCAGGTGAGGGGTAGCCGGAGAACTAGAAAGTCAGGGTGTCAGGCAGGGGAGGGGCCCACCTGTGCCTGTCCCTGCTCTCGGGGCCCCCTGCTCCTAGCTGCAGCTTGTTCCTCATGTCTCCTGTAGCCACCTGGGGATGCCCCCTGACAAGGCTGGCTTTCATCGACTCTCATGCCTAGACCTCCCAGGTGAGGTGTGAGAAAAAGGAGCCACTGAAGCCCGCCAGCCACGCGGGGAGCACATGGAAGATGCTGCTCTCATCCTGCCCCCTCGGCCTCCCCGGCTTCTCGGACTGAGTGTCCTGTGCCTCTGGGCTCCACCACTCTGCCAGCCCCGATCACCCCAGTCTCTGGTGGTTCACACTCATCCCCGATGGCTTCCCCACACTCAGAGCCTTTGCCTCCCCTAGAATGCTCCTCACCCAGGCCACGTGCACTTTCCCTTCCCCCACCACAACCCCCCTGACTCTTCCATCTGCCCTCACCCTCCGGAAGGCTCCACTGCTCCATGCCTGCCAGACCCCACCCTGACTCTCTGTTACTGTGACACACGCAAGTGTGTGCCAGCTTCACCCATCCTAGCCATCTCAGACCTCGGTCACTCAAGCAGTCCCCTCTCTGCCCTCTCCTGGTGGCAGGTGACTGGAAAGCCCGGCGCCTCTCCACCTCATCAGTTTGCAAGTCCCGGCAAGAACATTTCTCCTGCCACCCACCCGAGGCCTCGTTCAGGAGAGACCCCATAAACAGGCAGACAGAGGCTGGCAGCCTCTTTTTGCTCAACTCTGATGACCAGAAGCTCTTTAAGATACAAGTCTCAAAGAGAGAGAAGATCAAGATTTGGGAGGAAAAGGAAAAAGATGGATCCTCTCCAGAGCAAATGGGCCCGGAGCACCACTTGAGTTCTCTGGGGCATCTGTTAAGGTTGCTGGGTGCTGAGCAGGACACCAGAAGCCCCCAAACCTTCTGGCTCATGGAAGACGGGCCCTCCAAAGTTCTCAGATCCCAAGATCTTTGGGGACCATTTTCAGAAGAAATATGACCAGCTCTTCTGGGGTCTTCCCTCCCTGCACAGTGAATCCCTGGTGGCTACTGCCTGGGTCTCAGAGAGCTCTTCCACATTACAGTCTCCTTTCTTCTTATTCGATGGAATCTCACATTCCTGCCCAGTTCAAGTACAGGCTATGATATCCCCACGGCTTTCCCAGGCCAGTCTCTGTCCCATCTGGAGCCCCAATCCAAGCCCTTGATTCCATTTAGGCCCCAATTTCAGCCCTTGCCCCTGGCTCTGGCCCAAGCCCAAGCCCATTTCCAATCCTCTTTCTCAATCCTACCACCTCCTTCTCCACCCTGGTTTAAGGACTATGATGTATCTCATCCTACGTCTCAGAATAAGTCACAAGATCTTGTCCCAACTGAAACCCGATGCCCAGAGTGGCCCTTGTGGAGTAAGCAGCTAGAAAGTCAGGGAGCTTGGCCCTCTGGGGCCCAGAGATCTCAGGACCTGTTCAGCGTCACACCTGGCCTTTCCCAAGAGAGTTTGACCTCCATTCTTTCCGAGAACTTCCCCCGGAAGCAAGTGGAGTAGCACATCCAAAAGTGGCTCGTTCAACACCGCTGCGACCTGGGAAGGATCCAAGGGTCTCTGGAACAGATGCAGCTCCAGGACACATTCGCAGAGCCGTGTCAGGCAAAGGTCAAAGACAGACCCTTACAGTCTTCTCTGTCTCAAGGTGAAAGCAGCAAGGATATACAGAGGGTAAAGTTCCAGCTAGAGAAGGACCCAGGCACAAACCTGGGGCACATCCTAGGGAAAGCCCTGAAGTATCTGTCCAGGGGTGTGGAAAGCTCCCAAGTGAAGGTTCTGGAACTGGACTTGGATGAATCAGAAAGGGATTTGGTGAGGCTCTCAAGGAGTGACTCCAGAAAGGATTTACTGAGAAGCATAGAGAAAGCGTATCTACAAAGCCCCCCGAAAGTCCTTCTGGGCACGAAGGTGGGTCAGATCAACCAGGGTTTGATACCTGTGCATGTGCATCGATTCTGGCTTGCTGCCAACCAGGTTTTTTCCAGGTCTGACACCCACATGGAGACTGGAAGCCTAGGACTCTCAAAAAGTGTGGAAACCTGTGTGAACACCTCCAGGGAGCTTCCCTTCCTCAGTCAGTGCACTCAGCAGAGGTTGGGAGCACATGTGGTAAGATTTTGGGTGAGGCACAGGTGGGGCTTACCCCTCAAGGTCTCATGCCCATAAATCTCCTTCAGTTGGAAAAGACTTCGTGCCCATTCCTTCTGTGGTCAGCCTGCCGCTCCTCAGTCAGTTGTGAGTCTGGGGCCGGCTCCACAGGGGAGGTTGCAAGGGTCCCAGAGAAGCACCTGAAGGCAGTCTGAGAAAGCAGGTGATGGCAGAAGAGTCCTTTGTCACAATGGTGAATCTTCTTGCCTCCTCAGCTGCCAGCCAGGAAGTCCAGAGTGCCCTGGGGGAGACACTGTCTAGGGGTGACCTTCGGCTCTTGGAGGTTCCTCCAACTGGACAGATGGGCAGGAAGCCTTCCAAGGCCCTCACACATAGCCCTGTGGGCAGCTCCCAACAGAGTGGGGACTTAGGATCCCAGACTTCAGGCTTAAAGAGACCAGGGAGGCAGTACGGCCAGATAGAGACACCAGCAAAAGCCCTCTGTTCCCTAAACTGTCAGTTGCCCGAGACCCAGGAGAATTATGCCTTATGACAGAAGTTGTTAGTGAGTTTGAGCCCAGAATGACCTTCAAGTCAGAGACCCAGTCTGAAGTCTGTGCCTCTGCTGTGCTCCTTCCAAATGGTTTGACTGATGTGCTCCTCACCGCAGAGACTTTGGCCGCTCAGGTGTCCAAGGGCCGTCTCCAGAGCACATCTACTGAGGACAGGCCAGCTTCCCTGGTGCTAGGCGACCCCATGGCAGCCAGAGGGAATGGTCTGGGGCTGCAAGAGCCCAAGATCCCCAAATGCCAGGACTCACACAAGGGCCAAAGCAGGATGTTTACTCTCACCCCCAAGAGCAGAAGCCATGGGAAGCCCAGCCAAGAAATCTGAAGAAAAGTTTTTAGAGTTGTAAGCCCCTCAACCGGCCCAGGGCAGGAGAACAGAAGCCGATCTTGGCTGTGAATGCGGACAGCTCTTACCCGCAAAGAAACAGGTTCCTCCAGAAAGCCACTTCAAAAAAGGTATCAGGCGATTTTTTCAGTGGATTTTTTTCCAAGATAAAGGGCAAGCCAGCACCAACCTCTGCCCAGAGCCCAAAACGAGTGAGAAACAGATGTGTGGACGGCAATACCATGGAAGCTCAAGAGCTTATGACAACCATCGGACAGATGGTGGAGGAGAAAATGATGCTTCACCACAGACGTCATGCCTTGAAGGTAAATCAGCACAGAAAAGAGCTTCAAGCCCCAGTCAGTGGCTCTCTGCTCCCACTGACCCCACTTGGACCCAGAGCAAAGCAGAAGACTGAGCTTCGCAGTCAGCAATCAACAAGCCACTCTCGAAGGCCGGAGCTGTCCCACCAAGGAAAGCCAAGTCAGAGAGCAGCAGTCTTTGAAAAATGTCCCATTCAGCAGTAAGCAACAGGGCCTGAAGCATCCCGTGTTCTTGTTCCTCAGAAAGTCCGTGCCCCCTGTCAGCCCCTGTCAGCACGGGCCAAGAATGCCCACAACCTTCAGTCACCACCGCCACTGCCCCAGACACTGCCTCCTTTGGGGAGGTCAGCCAGAAAATTCTCCTCTAGTCTTTCCTGGTAGAAAAACATATTTCTAAGAAAGAAACTTAGTTCATCTAGAGATAAAATGTTTTTTCTCATGTTAGTACATCCAAGATATTTAATGTTTCCCAATATATATGCTTTTTTCTCAAAAGAGGGTAATGGCTTCTGTCTGTGCTGTGCTTGGGGTGGGCTTTGGCTTCAAGAAGGGACAGAGCATGGAGGGAAGTGGACAGTGGTGTTGCAAGCCCATCTTCATTCTGAGTTCCTTCACGGAAACTTGTGTCTCCATAATATTGTCATCACACAAACAGCAAATACAAAATATTTCTTAAAATGAGTTGAGAAAAACCCATGAAGATCCCACCCTGGAATCTGGTTTTGCTCCTCTTTCCACTGCTTTCTCTCTACCACAAACTTCATGAAGCTGTAGGGAACACGTCTCCAGGCATCACAGAGTTAAATATTCCCATGGGGGTCCAGAAAGTGCTGGAGTTGAGTAGCTTTATGTATGTCACAAAATGGTGGAGGTTTGAATGGGAAAGTGCTAAGCCCCGTGTTCAGATGCCTTGCCCCTGAACCTATCGGTGGGGAAGAGATAATACCTGCCCCGGGAAGGTCTTTTCTCTCTGATAAAGACTGGGATGGACATGGCCCCTCCTAGTTCAGCCTTCATGAAAATCACAGCGTCTCCACTCCACTACCTCTGCCTGTCTCAGCCTGCAGAGTGGCAGCAGTGACAGATTTTCCAGCTCTGGGCACATGTAGGTTGGGGTGCTTCAGGGAGGATGCCGAGGGCCATGAATAGCCCTGTGCATGAGGCACCTGCCTTTGTCTATCTCACCTATGTTTCTTTCAACTCCAGGAGGGACCTCTGGGTGAAGGAAGCAGGGTGTGACTGTGTGTACAGTAACCTGACCGTTGGGCTATCTGGACCATCTGTAGGTTGCAGAAGAATCGAAAAGCCTGGAGCCAAACACAGAGTCAAAAGGGCTTGAGGGTGCCTTGATGTCCCACAGCCTTCTACAGGCCTACAGGGGAGGACATGCCAGGGGCATGCTCATCCTAGCCCCATCCCAAGGTCCTATCCTGCTCCGTCTCCCAGATCACAGACCTAGAGACACCACTTTTGATACTGACACACGGGGCCAGACTCGAGAGAATGCAAAGCAAATCAGGGAAGATGAATTTCTTAACAGCTTTGATAAAGCTTATACATATGCGCCTCTTGGGCTTTAGAAAGGATGTGTTGATCATAAGTGGAAAACAGGACAAGGCGGTCTGGTGTCCTTTCACAGCATGCGGCCCCAGGACTGCTCCCAGGGAAGAGGTTGGAACTTAGAAGTTCTGAGGGACTGGCCTGGCTCCTAGTTCCTGCCTGCCCCAAAAACAGGAAGGTGAAGAGGCAACTAGATGATATCTGAACGCAAAAGGAAGATGATATCTGAACGCAAAAGGAAGCTGGGCACGACCTGTCCAAAATGGGTGGAAGTTGGCAGTGCAGAGGTGGTCCCTGCTCTGCTCTCACTCTGCTTTGAGCACAGGTTTCCTTTTCTCTGGGTCTCCATCCATGTGGAAAAGCAGAAGGCTCATACAGAGCAAGGAGAGGAGGAGCCATTTCTGCAGGGACAGTTGTCCGTACCTTGGGCCACATGCAGGGCCTACAGAAGGCACAGTTCTGGGACCTCAATCCCTATGGCAGAGAGTCCTGCAGCAGGAATGGCCCTTCCCTCCCCCACATGTGGCACCTTCTGGCATCTGGGGTGGAGCAGGGAGTGGGCACCATCCCAGCACCCAGCTGCTGGCACCCCAGGGCTTCTCCTGGAGCCGTGTCTTGTCTTGGGTTTGGATGACTGAAGCAGTCTCCAGGTGGCCCAGCAGTGACAACAGAGGAAGACCCAGAAGAGGGGTTGGGACCTAGAGCCAAGAGTGGCCCCAGTCTCTCGGGAGCTCAGGAAAGAAAGGCACAGAGCGAGGACACTGACCATGGTAGAGGGGCCATGCCTGGCTGCTGCTGGGTTCCCTCAGGACACCGAGAGGCAAGTTCTGGGGTGTGGAGGAGCTGGGTGCAGATGCCGGGGCTCCTGCTAGAAGCGCCCTGGATGGACACACCAAGAAAACAGCAAGGAGCAAGCCTCTTAGTCCTGCTCTCAGTCTCCCATTATATGCAGTGAAGACAGCAATGAAGAGACCCACAGAGATCTCCTTTCGAAACCACACAGAGAGGCCCTATACTGAGATGAAACCCAGAGACATCTTGTACAGAGACAGCATGCAGAGATCTCACAGAGAGATCTCACACAGAGATGGCCCTCAGGGACCTCACACAGAGATCTCACACAGAGACAGCATACAATGACCTCCCAGAGAGATCTCACACAGAGACAGCATGCAGGGACCTCCCAGAGATCTCACATAGAGACAGAATACAGGGACCTCACAGAGACATCTCACACAGAGACAGCACACAGAGACCTCAAAAATAAATCTTAAACAGAGACAGCACATAGGAACCCTACAGAGACATCCCATACAGAGTCGGCACACAGGGACCTCACAGTGACATCTCATACAGAGATGGGGCACAGAGACATCTCACATAGAGATGGCATGCAGGGACCACACAGAGACATCTCAAACAGAGACAGTACACAGGGACCTCACAGAGACATCTCACTCAGAGACGGCACACAAAGATCTCAAAAAGAAATCATAAACCGAGACAGCACACAGGGACCTCACAGAGAGATCTCACACAGAGATGGCATGCAGGGACCTCACAGAGGATCTCATACAGAGAAAGTACACAGGAACCTCACAGAGAGATCTCATACAGAGACAGCATGTGGAGACCCTCCTATAGAAAACCTCACAGAGACTACACTGAGAGACCTCTCACTTTGTCCCACAGAGACTCCACACTGAGATTTTCCCAGATTATACATGGAGGCCTCCATTAGTTCTCAAGCACAGACCTCGTAGAAACTTCAGACATCGTCCCCAGCAGAGGCCTTAGAGACTTCACACAGAGTTGTCAGACAGGAGCCTTTTCCAGAGACATCACGCAGGGACCTCACAGAGACATCTCACATAGAGACCTCCCAGAAGTAACACACACAAATCTCCACTGCCTCACAGTGACCTTTCCCAGAGTCCTCTCACAGAGATCTTGCCTAGAGAACCCACACAGAGACCTTCCACATAGGCCCACACAGAGATTTCTCAGATGAAACACAGAGAGATCTCTCACTCCTCGCAGAGATCTTGCACAGATTTCACACACACAGGTCTCAGGTGGCTTCATGGTCACTGCACGGAAAGCTCGCACAGAGAGTCCTCTCAGACATTTCGTGCAGAGACTCCCCATGGGCCTCAAGGAGGCCACACAGAGATGGCAAAGGGGCTCACTCAGAGACCCGCACAGACTCTAGTCCCAGAGTCCCTCCCACAGAGACCTCGCATAGATATTTCCCATGGGGCTTTACCCAGAGACCACTGACAGAGACCCACACAGGCACCACCCACAGATACTCCCTTCACAGACCTCTCACCCATGCCTCATACAGAGACCCACACACAGAGATGAAACACAGAGATCTCCTGGTGCCCTATAGAGTTCTCCCACAGAGACCTCTTGTGGCCTCAGAGACCTCACATGTTGCCTCAGAGACCTCCCATCCTCACATAGCTCCCTACTTCAGAGAGTTCTCAGACTTCCCACATGGAGACCTCAGGCAGAGTTCTCACCAGGTACCAGGCATAGGGTCCTCCCGCACTGAACTCAGAGTCCTCATCATGGGTGAGATGGCCCCCACAGACGCCCCATGGAAACCTGGCACAGAGACCTCCCACATCCATCCTTTAAGAGTCTGAGCAGACACCCATTGACAGTTTCCTCTTAGTGGATATGAAACCACTCAACAGACTGGCAGCCCAAGAGAAATCATCAGTTGTGCCCCCCATACCCCAAGACACCTAGATATTGTCAGCATTGCACTAAAGCAGGCTCTCTGTTTGGGGAAAGGCTACTGCATTACCGTAAAATTTTTAACATCGTTGCCTCTTGAATGAAAGGATTACAGATTCCACATGTTGACTTGTAAAATACTGTCTTCCCTAGGTTTTCATTAGCTTGAACTCTCACCCACAGATGAAATTTAATTGAAAAGCTTTAATTTAAAGTTACAAATTTTAAAATCAGCAAAACATTGCCAACCTCCAGTGAAAGAAAATACATTATTTGTCCAGTTTGTTATCACCCAATCAAATGATACTGATGTCATATTTTTTATTTTGTCGAAAAAAGACCTGAACTTGAGGTTGCTCCCATCCTTACTTTGAAAATATGATCAAGACCGCAGCACATGAACCCTAGAAATGAGATGAAATAACATTCAGGCATATAGATTCATGCTGGCCTCCCAGGGGAATGTGCAACTAGCAAATTATTTTGTACATAACAGCTTGCATCAGGTGTGTGGGTTTGTTTTATTTTTATCAAGCTAATAATCATGGAAAGATTTTTGGCAATATCTCTGTTATATCACCTGACAAAGTTACAAACCTTAATATTATTTTGTTCTTTAAAATGCAGTAATGCCCTCAAATGACATTACTAGACATGCTTCTAGGATTTGACAAAGTACTAATGTTCAGCTAGCACACCTTAACTAGATGGGCTATTCAAAAAGATTTATTTTTTAAAATAATTTTACAAAATGCAAATTTTCTAAGATAGGTAGGAGGGATCCACTTTGCATTCATTATAGGGCTGGAAAAGGACATGTTGCTTAAAATAGTTTTGAAATCTTACAAAATATATTGCTTAGCCTATGTTTGAGATATACATATGGCCTAATAAAATTACGGAGAAGGAGACAAGTTAACATCTAAATGGAAGGAAGTATACATTTAATAAGTATTTACATAATAATAATGAACAATAAAAGGACTCATCATATATACAGCACTTCCTAAAGGATGCACTTTGGTGAGGCTACATGTTTCTCTGCTCATAAGCAAACAGTTTTCTTTGCCTTGTAAAATTTATTTTAATGACAGCTGTTAAATGTGTATCACTAGATTATCCATTGTGATGACAGCTTCATAGGCCTTTTTCTGAGAGGAGGAAAGCTGACACAAAAGTTCTTTTAGCCTATTTATTTTAACATGGTATCCCATTTTTATATCCTTCATAATTTAAATGTCTAGCTTATTTTTTCTACTTTACTCCCTGATTATGTCGTATCATAAAATGATGGAATATCACCCTGGAAGTCCCCTAATATTTTATTAGATCATATATATTTTTAACTTGTGTGACTTAAATAGGTAAGTTAAGTGACTACAACAAAATGGAGTTATTTAGGGAAAAATTCATACAGAAAAATATCTTTCTGAAGTTTACTATAGTAATAGCATTAAAATAATTGATTACACCTCAGTTATTTGAATTAAAGTTGTTCAAGGTGGCCAGAGAATGTGGAAACATAGGAAATGTCCATAATAAATGGTTGATTGTCTTGATGTGTTGAATCTCTGTTTCTTCACTAGAAATTCAAAGTTCAATAATCTGTGCAAAATTACTATGAACAATGTGCATTAAATCATTTCCATCATCACTGTACATTCATCTGCCATCCATTGCCTCTGATGATTTGTGTGTCTAATTTCACAGAATAAACTTGAGCCTTTATCCCAGAAGAAGTAATCAAGGGATTCAATTTATTAAAAACATATTGTCAATATTTGCAGGCTCTATTACCTTCTATAATTTATTTTTAATAAGATTCACCTAATCCAAATTGTATAAGCATTTTACCATTTATATGTGCCCTGATAAAATAGATATCAATAATCATATTATTGGAGAAAACAATAACAAAATTAAATCTTCTTTGTTTTCAAAATATTTTACATTTAAAATAGTTTGCTAGAAATAAAGTGGTTTTTAATCTCCACATGAAACACTTTCTAAATGACATTCAGGATATCTTATAAATTTTTATTTAGAATATATGTCAAGTCTTACAGTTTCAATGCTTTCAATAACTCAGACAGTCCAAAACAAAATGTAGTGGGCAAAAATTATGTGATGGCCTCTGAATACTCCAAGAGATAAAGATATTTTTCAAATAAGCAAAAATCGTACTATTTCCACAAAGTTGACTTCCCAGAGTGAATGTTTTTATACACTGCAATATAATTGACAGCTTTATATACTATTATAAAGGACTCACAAAAAGAAATTTCTGGATGTTTCCCCCCACATACTCAGCTGCATTTTCTGTCGTGCTCTCACCACTGGCAAGGAATAAGACATCCAAGATCGAGATCATCAAAGGACTTTGTAATTTCCTCTTACCTATACTTTCTGAGGTTGGTCAAATTCACAACAATCCCTGTAACATGAAAAATATTTATAGCTGTGCCCGTGGCCATCAGCTTGTCTCACTCTCCAACAGGCACACATCTTCTTGGTCTCCCAGGGTTTGCTGTGCCATGCTCCTTCGGCTGAGGCCACGTTGAGCTCTACCATGTTGTAACCAGAACGGCCCATTTTCCCATGAATGGGCATTCTGTGCTCTTCCCAGCCACATCACAGCTCAATTATACAAATGATACTGACTGTAAATGTTAGAAACCTGCAAAATAGTAGAGTGTTAGATGTAGTAGGTGAAGATTTAGAAACGTGCAACATTTTTTTATTAGAAATTTGGAGGTAACATCACTCCTCAGTTCTAAGCATTTTTGTGCTTCAGCTGGTCCCCTGGATCAGGTGCTTCTAGGGAAATGCAACAATATTAAGAGTTCCTCCAGGTATATTCCCTATAGGGGGACACAACAACCATTCAAATCATTCTACAAAAAAGATATCTGCACACACATGTTTATTGCAGCTCTGTTCACAAAAGCAAAAACATGGGACCAACCATGATGCCCATCAAATCTGGACTGGGTAAAAAAAAATGGCACATATACACAGTGGAATATTATGCAGTATAAAGAAGGACAAACATATGGATTTAGCAGTACCTTGGATGAATTTATAGTCTACCATATTCAGTAATCTATCACAGAAACCAAAGACAGAGTACCATATATTCTCACACATAAGCAGAACTTGAACAATTATAATACTCTAAGTAAGGGATTGGCAGTAGTGCAAAACAGTCAGGGGAGGGGGGTGGGATTGGCAGTTTAGGGAAACTGCCAGGGGAGGGAGGGTCACACCTCATCAACAAGTGTACCTGCATAGTCAATGTTTGTATACCTAACCCTGAATTGTTCCCCACATTTTTAAATAAAAAAAAATTATCCAGTATTTCAAAATGAAACAAAAAAAGAGTTCCTCAACCTCCTTTACTCTAAGATCTTTGTCAGCTTTTCCTTCCTCCTCTCTGTCCAGAGTCTGAAACCGCCATCACTTGCTCCCTGTGGTTTCATAATCGCCACCATTTTCCTCCAGTTACCTATTTAATGCAAACAGCATCCCTCAGTTCATGTATTGCCCTTAAACTTTAGGAACACGATGAATTCCCTTTTTATATCTGCTGCAAACTTATGTTACTAACACTTTACATGCTTATTTGCAATGTCAATACATTTGTTTAGTAGAATGAGGTGACTGGAGTCAGATAAACTATCCGCCATGTCTGCTACTTGGATAAGTCATTTTTTCCCAGATTTGCAAATTTTATGGAATTGTATCACTTTTCTTCAAAGATTTTACTTTATCAAATGTCCTGTGTTTCTTATTTTTAAACTATAATTCTAGGGATTTAAGCTTGGTTATTATTTTTAAAATATCAGTACTTATATAACTAAGTATTTGACAATTTTTTTCTTTCTTTTTGTGTATTAGAAAATGTGTTCAGAACTTTGCTATGTAGATAGCAATAGGTTTGTAAATTTTCTTTCACTTTGTGTATTTACTTTTTATTGAAACTTCTACTATTGCAACAAAAAAGAGAGTTTGTTCCTTGGGAAAAAAGGCGGCTTTAAGAACTTGCTTGGTTAAAGCTTAACATCTTAGATTTGAAGGTCACCCTACCTTGTGAAAGATTTTTTTAATGACTTGGTAAAAAGCCATAAAATCTTGGGAACAGACACTAATTGAGAATTAAAAGTCGAATTATTAAAATGCAGTCATCTGAGAGTTTGCACCCTCTCCTAGAGTAGATGGGAACAGTTTCTGGGTGGAAAATGTGGCTTCTAGACACTTCAGAGAAACAAGAAAGACAGTCCCAGAATTGAAAATAGTCAGTACCCTGTGGGGCTTCGCACAGGAGATGCTTAACTGAGAGGTGAACACATTTCACAGGAGACCATGAAGAAGATGCAGAGAGAACTCACAGTGACTGTTACATGCTTTCTTTTGGATACTAAAGAAAGTATCACATTTGGATACTAAACATGATCAATTTAGTTATGCAGGTATTAAATCACATTTGAGCACCTGTTACCCTGGTGATGAGTTCCTTGATAGTGTAAGTCAAACTTAATTTGAGGGGACACTGGTCCAGGGAGGTCTTGAGAGGATGAATTATTTTTGGAGTGATTTTGCAACCATAAAAACACATCCAGCAGAGATGCGAGAAAAACAAATTTCCTATTAGCTTTCCTGTCAGAAAAATGTTCAGCAGCATATTTATTTTGGGACAACAACATGTATTTAGAAAAAATTTTTCACAAAAGAGCAGTGATAAGAGGAAACTATGTATCTGGACCTGGCTAGCAAGAATTTTTCCTCTTTACGATTATGCTCAGGCCACAGGCAGTTGCCACCATCATGGTCCCTAGGCTGTGGGCTTCTTTTTTAGACTTAAGCCCAGGAATCTGCTCTTCTGAAGGCTGTTGCTCCTGTATATTTTTGTTCCTTTGCTGTCCAGATGGAGACATGGCATCATATACAGCTCAGACATGTTTACCTTTTTCACTGACTCTGTCAGGACATAATTCACGCACTCCAGAGAATGCTACTTTCTGCCTTCTTATACAATCTCAAGGTAGTAAATAACCAATGTTAAAATCATCCTACTAGAATGACAAAGCCCAGAGGTTTTTTTGTCTCTAGAAGTATTTGTCTTAGTTTACTAGGGCTGCCATGACAAAAGATCACAGACTGGGTGGCTTAAACAGCATGACTTGCTTCATACAGTTCTAAAGGCTGGAAGTCCAAGATAAGGTGTCAGCACATTTGGTTTCTTCTGAGACCTCACTCCTTGACTGAGATAGTCACGCTCTCACTGTGTCTTCACATGCTTGTTTCTTGGTCCACCTGTTGCATCCAGATCTTCTCATCTTACAGGAAAACCAGCCATACTGGATTAGGGCCCAACCATATATGCTCATTTTACCTCAATGACTTCTTTATAGGCCCTATCTCCAAGTATGAGTCTATTCTGAGGTACTGGGGACTGGCACATCAACCAATGAAATTTGAGGGAACACCATTCACTCAATAAAAATTGTCAACTTTAGGATCGTTGTGAACTGAACCTGTCACAAAGACTTGACTACAGGCCATGGTGACCTAGGAATGAAGCAAGGACAGCTGGTGGTTGTTTCACATGAAGGCATAAAGTCCCTGCAGGCCTGAAAAAGTGGCAAGATTGCACCTCACAGTTTTGACTCATCTCACAGCATCATGAAATTTAATATTACCTCTTACATTATAAGGGAGTCTTGAATGGACACGCTATTATCATGATGACAAAAGGGCCAGTTTATCCAGCAGGTGCCCACTGCTAAATGTTTATGCACATAATAGTAGAGCTTCGATAATATCTCAAGATAAAACTGATATAACTGTAAGGAAAAACAGACAAATCCACAGTTATTGTCAGAGACTGCAACACTTATTTTGCAGTAAGATGAAACATGTAGATAGAAATTCAGTATAAACATAGAAGACTTGATTAATTAGATCTATTTGATATTTATAGAATATACCACAAAACAGCAGAATGTACATTTTTGGTAATGCACATGCAACATTTAACTATTTAAGTTAATAAAACAAGCCTCGTTAAACTTAAAATGATCCAGTTCTCATAATGTATGTTTTCTACCAATAATGGAATTAACTTAGTCAACAACAGAAAGATATCTAAAAATTTTCCTCACATATTTGGAAATTACATGAAACTTTAAAATAGCTTATAAGTCAAAATTGAAGTAAAAAATTAGAAAATCTTTTGAGATGAGTGCAAAATAAAGCACAACAGTAAAATTAGTGTGATCTTCCTCATGTGGTACTTAAAGAAAAAATTGTAGTGCTGGATGCATGTATCAGAAAAGAAAATGTTCTCAAATCAATGTCCTTAGCTTCCTCCTTAAGAAACTAGAAAAGATAAAGCCAAAAATAAGCAGAAGAAAGAACAAAGATCAGTGCGAAAATCAATATAATAGAAAACAAGCAAAAAAATTTACAAAAACCAATGAAACCAGATTCTGGTTCTTTGAGAAGTTCTGTAGTATTGATAAACCTCTGTTCAGGCTGACCAGGAAAAAAGAGAAAACAAAAACAAACAAATCTGGAATAAGAGAAGTAACATAACAACAGATAAAACATGCTAAAAAAAGATAAATGATAATTGTGTACAATATTGTGCCAATAGATTTAACAACTTAGATGAAATGGATAAATTCCTCCAATGACACAATTAGCTAATCTCACTCAAAAAGAAGTTGATAACCAGAATAGCCCTGTAGATATAAATTTAAAATCTTTCCACAAAGATTGTCTATGTTATTATAAAAGAGTGCTCCAATTGCATTACTCAAAAGTATGAAGAATCTCTCTACTTATATTGATGGAATTTCAACATAAGGTGGATTAGAAAACATTCATTCTGTATGTTTATTTGTAAATACTTATAGTAATGAGTATATATAAAATATGTACATAAAAGACATTATACAAGGAATTGGGAATATACACTGCCCACGTGGAGGTTGTGTTCTGTGTAAATGTTCTTGGAGAGGAATGAGCGGTGAGAAATTGGAGTGTACATGGAGAGGCTGTTAGGGCAGGGTCATGTGGGGCATTTTCTCTGTGTAGTCTCACCTGGCTTCTCCAGCAGGATGGTTGTTATTTATGGATCCCGCCTATCAGGAAACTTTATGGGAGGATCCCGTTTGGAAGTTAAGCTATATGTACGCTAAGAATCTGTTCCTGATCAGGCCCAGCCTGAGTGATGGCTCCTTCTTCAGTCATCCTCAAGAGTCATCTGCCAGTCACTCTGCACTTCAAGCCCCAGCCACTTTTTCATATGCAGACATGTTGTCTTCTTGGTTGGAAAGCAAACATCTTGAAATCATGATGTGTATTGTCTATCTGTGTCCCTCAGAGAAAATTATTCTTGATTCATTAATTCCTCCATTCACTCACACAACCAATAGTTTTTGAGCACCTGTTATATACTAGAAGATTTGCAGTGAACAAGGCAGACAAGAACCTTGTTCTAATGGAGTTCACATCCAGTGTAGGAGACAGGAGATCAGTTAAATACACAATTTAATCTCAGGTAAGGATGATTGCTATGAAAAGTAAAAAAGGAGATAACATAGCTAGTAACTAAACCAGTGTGGTGATACTGGGCATTTTATATTATGGCAGATGTGTCATCAGAGACACAAAGGAGAGGAGAGGCTATGAGCCAACCACCTACAGTTTCAAAGGGCCAGTGGGGTAACTGGGCCCAAGAGGAAACAGGGAGGAGGAACCAGGCAAGTGGAAGTATCTACAAAGTAACAGTTACACTTCACAGTATTACAATTTCAAGTACTGTTGAGAACAATGAAAAGCCAGATTGCAGATTGATCATAAAATGTTTTTCATTGCACGTGGCATTCTATCACTGTGTTTTGAGAAATCTTGGTTGCTAAGTCCTTTTGACATTCCAGTAACTACCTCCCTTTAGTGGGGGCCAAGTTTGCTAATAGTTATTTCTACTCTACAGAATCACCCAAGAATGCTATTGCAGGGATCCAGTATACCTTCACTGTAAAAGAACAAATTCACCTGCATTCAGCCAGGATGCAGGAGGGAGGGAAATTTTACTTTGTTAAAAAACTTACTTGTGTTAGTCCATTTTGTGTTGCTGCAACGGACCACCTGACATGGGATAATTTATTAAGAAAAGACGTTTTTTGTCTCAAGGTTTGGCAGACAGTACAAGAAGCATGGCACCAGCATCTGCTTCTGGTGAGACCTCAGGAAGCTTTCAACCATACTAAAAGGTGAAGAGGGAGCAGATGTGTCACATGGTGAGTGAGGAGGTGAGGGGATGAGATGAGAGAAGGTGCCAGACTCACTCATTACCCAGGGGAGGGTACAAAGGCATTCATAAGTGATCTGCCCCCCCTGAGTCAAGCACCTCCCACGAGGCCCCACTTCCAACATTGGGGACCACATTTCAACTTGAGATTTGAGGCAAATATCCAGACTATTGCCTTAATATAAGCATTACTAAAATTGGGATTCTGTTAGGCTAAGAGCTCTGTTTGCATGTATGAATTCTCAACAACTGACCCAATTTCTGCTTTATGACAGATTTTTGGTAAATATTTATTGAATTAATAAAGCAAATGAGTGATAATTTAGTGAATCCAATAATAATTTAGTGACTCTAATTTGTCTATTTTATAGACCAAAGACTTCTGTGACAAGATTGTAGTAATCAGAAATTCTGCTTAATTTTCTCCTCAATGACAGAAAATTTTATTTTAAAAATCCCCATCATAACACTCTGCAGTTTTGAAAAGAAGTGGAAAAGAAACCAAGACTCAACCCACATTAGGAAACAACTGTTCTCAAAGCAATCTACCCACTGCCTCTCTTTGCTAGAACACACTTTCCTTAAGGCAAGAAGAAAAAGGAAGGGAAGCAGGAGGGTGGGACGAGGAGGAAATTACCTGAGGGAAACCCAGGAGGGTGAGAAGGCCAGAAGAACACTCAAGAATAAGGTGGGTCTAAGTCCTCTATGGGTTCGTGAGTCTGTTGATGCTGCATGTGCACGCTTCTGGGTTCCACAAAGCTTCTTCCTTCAGAATGACGTGCTAACTCTTAGTGTTAACATCTGAAAACCCTCAAGGGCTGCTCATAGCGGTGATGTGATTGGAGGGGACCTGACTTGAGTAATGTAACAGCATAAATTTTTCACATACGTTTGAGAAAATAGTTTTCTGTATCAAATAACAGGAAGATGATCAAGAAATAGCTAAACCACTCCTGTCCCAGCTACTCTTCCTGCTTCAGCTCCCCTTCTGCACTTTGCATACACATACTCATCCCGGTGGCATACTGCACTTGGTCTGTCGCAGGTGTGAAAGAAAAGACAGGAAGAGGAGAACGAGCCCATGGTCAGTTCTGACTAATTCAGTTCTTTTTGCTGATCTGAATAAGGATTGAGATGAAATTCTCAGCTAATTCAGAACTAGAAGGTGCAGTCTATGTAAAATGAAGAGATAAAACCTAAAAACTGTTTTAACGGAGAGGAACAAAGCTCTTCTCTAAACAAATTTTTTGTTTAAAAATACACAAATTTAGAATAATGCCTCTAAAACAAAAGTGACCTGAGCTTATGTCCCTGTGACCTAAATAGAAACTTGGGATAACAGGATGTTACTTTGTGCCTCAGTGAGTTTGAGGAAAGTGAGTTCTTCCTTGCTCCCAACTTTTTCAGGTCAGACCACACTGAGAACCCTGAGCTTAGTTCGAGCTGTTAGGTATTCATAAGGTATCAACAAACCAGAATTGCCAAGAGAAGGAGGATGAAGGACCTTCGACCCTGTCATGCTGGGACTCAGAGAGAAAAGTGCTAGTCACAGGGGAGAGAAGACTCAGAAGGGAGGAGGATGGCCAACTTTAAATTCTACAGACCTCTCACCTGGAGGAGACATTAGACTCACTCCAAACAGACAGGTTTATAATCAGTTAATGGACTTGCAGGAAGTTGTACTGCAGAAAAATATATGGAAAGACTCAATGAATATTCTGTAAAATAAAATATGTTTTCTATCAAAGTAGTCTGAAGGTGTGTTCAGATACTGGTTTTCTATTACATATAGAAAAAGCTTAACCCCTACAACAGATCTGGAAGGTGTTTTTTCCTCAATTCCTGCCTCTACGTCAGTTACATCTCCAGGATATGCTTTGCCACCATGTGCACCCTAAGTCACAGCCCCTGTGAACTAGCTACAGTTCCCCAAACACCTCATACTCATTTCACTTCCTTATCTGTCCCATGGCTTTTCCTCAATCTGGAATGTCCCCAACTGCTCAACTCTTTTATGTTCATTTATCCCAGGCCATATTTGAAAAAAATGATTTAATCTTGTCAGAGAACTACAAACACTGATGAAAGAAACTGTAGATGACACAAATAGATGAATATTCCAAGCTCATAAACTGGAAGAAGCAATATTGTTAAAATGACCATACTGCCCAAAACAATCTACAGATGCAATGAAATCCATATCAAATTACCACCATTTTTCACAGAACTAGAAAAAAAAATCCTAAAGTTCATAAGGAACAAAAACAGCCCAAGTAGCCAAAGCAATTCTAAATCAAAAGAACAAATGTGACGGTAATGCATTGCCTGACTTCAAATTATGCTAGAAGGCTATGGCAATGAAAGCAGCATGACTGGCACAAAAATAGGCAGATCAATGAAAAGAAACAGAGAACCTAGAAATAAAGCCAAAACCTACAACCAAGTGATTTTTGACAAAGCTGAGAAAAATAAACAAAGGAGAAAGGATACCCTATTCAAAAATGGTGCTAGGAAAATTGGCTAACCATATGCTGAAGGATGAAACTAGATCCCTGCCACTTACCATATACATTAATGAACTCAAGATGTATTAATGACTTAAATGTGGAAGTAAAGATATAAAAAACCTAGAAGAAAACTTCTTAAAAAAAATCTTCTGCACATTGGCCTAAGTACAGGATTTAGGATAAAGACTTTAAAAGCAAATGCAACAAAGCCAAAAATAAACAGCTGAGACTTAAATTAACTAAAATTTTTCTGTGCAACAAAAGAAATAACAGAGTGAACAGAAAAATCTACAAAATGGGAGGAAATATTTGCAAATTATGCCTCTGACAAAGGACTAATATCCAGAATCTACAAGGAACTCAAATAACTCAACACACACACACACACACACACACACACACACACACACACACACACACACACACAAACACACATGATCAGAAAACTTCATTAGAAAGTAGGCAAAGGACATAGATATTTCTCAAAAGAAGATAAACAAGTGGCCAAAAATCATATGAAAAAATATTCAGCATCACTAATTATCAGAGAAATGCAAATTAAAACCACAATGACATATTATCTTACACTAGTAAGACTGGTTGTCATTAAAGTCAAAGAACAACAGATTTTGTCATGGATTCAGAGAAAAGAGAATTCTCATACACTGTTGGTGGGAATCTAAACTAGTTCAGCCTGTAAGGAAAACAGTATAGAGATTTTTCAAAGAGCTAAAAATAGAACTACCATTCAACCCAGCAATCCCGGTACTGGGTATCGACCCAGAGGAAAATAAATTATACAAAAAAGACACCTGTCATTTATATGTTCATCACAGCAGTATTCAATAGCAAAGTCATGGAACCAACCTAAGTGCCCACCAACGATTTACTGGATGAAGAAAATGTATATGTATACACCATGAGATGCTATGTAGTCATAAAAAAGGAATTAAATCATGTTCTTTGCAGCAACTTGGATGGAACTGGAGGCCATTATCTTAAGCAAATTAACTCAAAACAGAAAACCAAACACTGCATGTTCTCACTTACATGTGGGAGCTAAACAATGAGTGCACAAAGATGGAGATAACAGACACTGGGAACCCCAAAAGGAGGAAGGCAGGGAGAAAGGCAAGAGTTCAAAAACTGCCTGTTGAGTACAATGTTCACTTTTTGGGAAACGAGGAATCCGGAAGTCCGATCCCAATCAGTGCATAATATGACCATGGAACAAAGATGCACTCATATTTCCTGAATCTAAAATTTTTAAAAAGATAACAAAAACTGGAAAAAAAGGTTTTTATGATTGCTTATCACTGGTGGTTACAATAAAAAGCCATCTCCCCCACCCCCGAAGTCTTCATAACTGCTATAATCCAACCTCCAAAGCAAAGTTAGATACCCAGTTCTATGTGCTCCCATGTCACCCTATCCACTAAGTTGATGGCATGTTCCACATTCTAGTTATTTGCTTCCTATCTGTCTCCTCCAGTTAGTTCTAAGTGCACAGCTTGTCTTATTTGTCTCCACATCTAAGGTGTTTTGCATAGAATTTGCACCATAATGGATAAATAAGTGCCATTTATCATAATGGGTAAATAAGGGGACATCATAGAGGGATTTGTACCCAGAAGATGGAATGGATCTCTTAGCACTAAGATTCTGCGATCTTGTTAAATATTGCCTTGATTCTTTCAAAGGTTACCTTCTGGTTCTTTTAAACATAGTTTTTTTTTTTTAATAAGGAACAAATAGGTCATGTTTAACTTTTAAGTAACTAGATACTTTTTATTATGAAGTAAGAAATTGTTAAGAGGCCATTTAAGTGATCCATATAGATGAAAAAGAGAAGAATGAATATGGATAGCTTATGAGATGTCATTAATTTTCAGTTCTACTTACATTGCTGTCTTAACCAATCCTCCGTTTTTGTCACCTAAAATGGGAGACATTATTCTAACGGTAGGAGGCATGGTAGCTAGCTTCCAGCAGAGCTGGAACCATGACCTAGAAAGAGCTCAAGAAACAGATCCAGTATTCTAAACAAATCTCTCCCCGGGCCCTCTGATCTTATTTCTTCATTTCTCTCTTCACATTTTACCTTTTCTTCCAACAGACTAGATACATCTGTTTTTCTAAGCTCCTAGTTAAATATGGACTCACCAAAGATCCCAAACTGAAATATTCTAAGTTAAAATGATCTTTAAGGACACACCAATCCCAATTCCCAAAGTTTAGAGAGGAAGTGTGGTTGGCTCAGTTTGAGTCAGTTGTTCCCCTTTAAATTACTCAGCTTAGGTGTGGAACATGATCACATAATACAAACATGGTGAGCTGGACCCACCATAGTGGGGTCAGTTATCAGATAAGGACATTATTATAGGCAGGAAATATATACTCATCATCACCATCTACCACAATTATCAAATTCCATCCTGATTATAAGGAAGCTTCCAGAAAGATTAAACTGAGCAACATTAAGAACACTTTTTCTCTTAGACCAAAGTTTAATCTACTATCGATAACTATAAATCCCATTATTCTTATGAACCTTAGAATCTAAAAAGATATATTAGTCTTTGGCTGTTTACCAAAACTTTGTCTTGAATCATTCCTTCAAGACAGGTAAACACAGCCTTAGTACAAATCTCTGGCCTCTGCTAATCTCTCCTTACATTCTTCATCAATTTTCACATCAATCTTCTTAACTTAACGATCTCCACAAAGCTAAGAACTACATTAGTATTTCCTTTTTCACTCTCAATGTTCTTTTTAACTTAGAAATATCTATTTCCTGTCTTGAAAGCTTTAGACTTCTAAGACTTAAGAAAAATTAAAATTTTAAAACCTCGATAGAAACTCAATCTTTTGAAATTCAGTGACACGTTCTCTACCAGTGTTCACCAAAAGATGTAGACATGAACAGTGACTAAGTTGATAGTTATTTCCCTTGAACTAAATACATTCATTTTCAAAGAAATAAGAAAACATGTTTTGACCTTGTCACATGAAGCAATGAAAAATAATTAAAATAAGTACTCATTTTAATGGTATTTCTCAATGGATTATTTTACAACAATTATTCAGCACCTTGTTAAGTTTTTAATTTAAGAATAAATTAAATATTAAAATAAGAAGAAGAATCCAGGAACATAGTATTAAAAATAGATACAAAATACTTCAGAGATGGGAGTTTGTATTCCCAGAGATGGGATTGGAATAAAGTAGTTGTTCTTACAACCCTTTTAGCATTAACACTATGTGACCTATGATCTCCACAAAATGATTTTGAGATGTGGGGGTGGGGGAGGGAAAAGTGAGAGAAAGCCAGATTGTGTATGCAAGGTGTTGAACAGTAGATTTATAGATAAAACATAGCAAAACACAAAGTAAGGCAAAAATTTCCTGTTCCTGGATAAAACAGAAAGGATAAAATTAAACATATTAAACATGGAATTACAAAATAAATATATGAAATAAGCATATATGGTAATGCTTAGCAGCAGATTGGGCCGATTTACTTGGGGAAAATTTTGAGAACATGTAGGCCATCTCAGGTGATAATAACTTATTTCATGGACAAAAAAGCAATTACATTTTTCCATTCTAGAAACTATGTATAATAGGCCAAAGTTAGGCAAGGTGGTATATATGTCGAACAGAATAGATAGAAGTCTAATGTACTAATTGTATTTGCTTTCTTCGCTTGTTTAAGTTCTGGAATAATTTTCAAAAGAAAAAAAATGTTTGAGTTTAGCATTTCTTTTTCTTGAAGCTGAAGTCTATATTATTAAAGAATTAAAGAGCAGGTCACCATCAAATGTCCATGAATTTTCAGAAACCAGATCCATTCAGTGAACATAGCCAGGACTCTCTTGGATATGAATGACAAAGACATAATTCAAGCCTACAGAAATACTCAAGGACAGGTCTTAGATATAGCTGTGTCCAGGTCACAGATATTGTCTTTTGAATGGGGTCTTACCCTTTCCATCTTTTCCTTCCTCTGTGTTGGTTCCATTTTGTTTATTTCCTGCAAGGATTCATATCATGTGATTAAAGACAAGAAATACCAGTGGACATGGACTTCTGCAAAAACACTCAGGGAGCTCTACCATCAGGGATCTTCTCTGGACATGGGTTCAGTCCTCTAGGTCTTGAGAACCATAACTTTCTCCCCCTAATTTTTTTGTTTCTGGGTGTCATGAGGAATGGCCCATTTTTTTATTACCCAAATTCCTTCTCAGTAAACTGGTATAACTATATAAGGAACCTAGTGGGAGGGTCAAAAATAGGGTCATCCTATTTTATAGAGTGTCCATATTTTTTAAGCAACTGTAGAGGCATCAAAAGAGATTTAGAGGGTCCCTGGAAGGTGGGGCAGCATCGGTGAATATTCTGGAGAAATAGGAGGGAAGAAAGAGACTGGACTCTGTCTAGTGCAGAAGCCGATTCTGTAGTAGGGATAGATATTAAAAGAAAGCA
>NW_007260281.1:29771-33607 GCF_000164805.1 Carlito syrichta | reverse complement strand
CCTAAAGAATGTGGCCCAGCCCAAAGTTTGTGCTGGGCCATTTCTGGTAACCCTAGATAATAACCTATACCATCTAATGCTGGAAACAGCCCTCTAGATGTATATACTAATTTTATAAATATATTTTTAAATCTTATAAAGAAGCTTGTATTATGTATAAGGCTCCCAAATGTGATCTGAGTTTGAACTGTGTTAAGTTTAAAGCTGAAACCACAGTCTGTGAGAAACAGGAACATTGGATCCCTAGAGTCAGCCATGCCTGTCATATTCTCAGAACTTCATGCTTAGATCATCAAAATCCCTGCCAGTGGGTAAGCTAAACAACAAAGAAAGGAGGAGGGAATGGGCCTTCAGCTCCTGAACCAGCCTGGTGGTCTCAAGGTCCACAGCCCGCCTGGATCCCTAACGCTCAGGCAGGCCTCCACGGCCAGCTCCCAACATCACTAAGGGACTTACTCTTCCTCCATTCACCCGTCAAGAGATTGGGAATAGCCTAGTTAAATGTTGAAAGGCTGTGCTATCTCAACTTGATAATAATCAGGTTTTTTCAGTATCGTAGATCAGTATCGTAGCCATATCAGCACAGCCCACACAGAGTCAATGAAAATGATAATTTAAAAAGTCATAAATAAAAAACTGCACTGAATTCCAACAGATAAATTATAGATGGCTAAACTTTTTTTGAAAGTTAACACAATGTTTGATTTTTTTTTGTTTCTCCAGAGTGAAAGTTCAGACAAATATATTCTAGTAATATCTATATAAATCAGAGGTGTTTTTATTACTACATAACAGTGAAACAATTTTAACATGGTGGAACATTCTTAGCAATGTCACATGTATATATTCTAATATTCAAAACTCTCAATTGTAGGATAAGCAATCCAATCAGTAAGACAAAAAAAAAAAACCTCTACTAAGTAAATATTGGAAAGGGTTGTTTTGAGTATTTAAGTAACTGAGCAAAACAGGTAAGATATGTAAAAAATTAAAATGTTATTTAATAAAAAAGTAGTATTTTTCTATAATTACAAAAGATCTGTGCATGTGTTCTCTGATTTTACATAGCACTGCATTTTTCTCTTAATATGCTATGGATACACCCTCCCTAAACATAATATGTATATGTGCACATACATATGAATATATAATTTGAAAAGAAAGTATTAAGTATTAACAAAAAGACCATAGCTAGTATTATTAGAAGTAATGAATTGATTTTTTTATTCTGAAGTGTGTTGGTAATTAATCAGTTAATCAATTGCTCCAATTTTTTACTTTTATTTTTGAGTAAAGTTCTTACAGTGTCATGCAGGCACCATGTGCAGTGTGGCATGATCATGGCTCATTGCAGCTTAGACCTTCTGGGCTCAAACCATTCTTCCACTTCAGCCTCTCATGTAGCTGGGACTACCTATGCATGCCACCAGTCCTGGCCCTTTTTTTTCTGTAGAGACAAGGCATCACTGTTGTTGCCAAGGCTGTCCAGAATTTAAATATGGACATTTTGAAAGTATGTAATTTTGGCCGGGTACAATGGCTCAGTCTCTAATCTCAGCCCTTTGGGAGGCTGAAGTGAGTGAATTGCCTGAACCCGTGGTCTGAGAACAGCCTGGGCAACTTGGTGAGACTTCATCTCTACAATAAGAATCAAAAGATTAGCTGGGTGTGATAGTGTGCCTATAGTTCCATTTACTTGTAAGGTTGAGGTGGAAGAATCACCTGAGCCCAGCAGGTCGAAGCTGGAGTGGCGATGAGTGTGCCACTGCATGCCAGCCTGAGAGAGGGAGTGAGACTCCAACTCAAAAAAAAGAAAGAAAGTGCATAAAAATGCACAGTTTCACATATTCCAGTTAAGAGCTCTTATTTGGTTAAGATGGAGTACATATTGTCTTGTTCCAGGTTTCAGGGGTAATGGTTCCAATTTCTGTCTGTTTAGCTGTTTGTTGACTGTGGGTTTCTGGTAGATGGCTCTTACTATTTTAAGGTATGTTCTATCTATGCCTAGATGTTCAAGGTTTTTTTTTTTATCAAGAAGGGGTCCTGGATTTTATAAAAAGCTTTTTCGGCATCTAATGATATAATATGTGGTTTTGTTTTTACATCTCTTGATGTATTTAATTACATTTATGGTCTTGTGGATGTTGAACCAGCCCTGCATTCCAAGGATGACGTCTACCTGGATGAAGTTAGAGTCTGTAATACTGAGTGATCTATCATAGAAACAAAGAACTGTGTACCACATGTTCTCATTCACAAGTGGACCTTGAACAATTATCATAATACTATAAGAAAGTGATTGGCTGTAGTTGAAAACTGGGGGGGGGCGGGATTGACAGTAGTGGGAAACTGCCAGGGGAAGGGGGGAGCACATCAATAAGGTGTGCATAATGAACATTTGTATACCTAAGCCTAAATTGTATCTCTCATCTTCAAAATAAAATTTTTTTTAAAAATGGAGTAAGCACATTTCACCTTATTTCCCAATGATTAAAATTAAAAATCATGAACAAAATACATAATGTTAGATCAGAGAACCCTGAAAGTTGGGAAGGAATTGCTGAACTCAGTATGGAACTCAGGACTTGGAGGACTGCCTAGTGGTGAGTTGACTAAACTGTATTTTTCCCTCCCTTTGTCTTTCCTCCGATTCCTTCTCTTCCTTCTCTCCCTCCCCTCTCCCCTCCTCATCTTCTTCCCATTCCTCATCCCCTTCCCCTTCTCCTCCTTCTTCTTGCTTCCTCCTGGGTACTCAGGCTTGAGCTCTGAAACAGCCAGCAGCCAGAACTGCAAACAGAGAGAGACAACGCTCTCATGGAAACCCACTACCTCTGTGCAGAGTACCAGGACTGAGAGTTCACTACAGTTTTCTCTGACCTTCCATGTTTTTGATTACCTTAATAATTTGAGGAGTTCTTGTCAAGTATTTTGTAGAATATCTCTCAGTTGTGATTCGTCTAATACATTTTTTGAAAAATCGTCTAATGTCAATAAGTTCTTAGAAGGAAGATTATGTCATTCTCCTCCTGTCAAGAGTATGGAGTATGTGCTGTTGTCAGCATGAATGGTCACTGATACTAACCTTGATTACCTGATTGAGATGGTATTTGCCAGAATTTTTTGACTAAAGTTACTTCTCTCTATCATTTTATTCATATGACAAGTTGCTGTATATGCAATGGGAAGGTTATACAAGCTGTCTCCAGTTTAGAAATGGATCGTATGATATGACATTAATTGGCTGTTTGAAATTCTCTACTTTTTCCAGAAATGGTGTTGCAAACAGTGGCTAAGTGCACAAAAGCCTATTTTGCCCATAATGTACCTTATTGATAGTACTAGGTTGGTGATAACCCAGTATCTAACTGCTGGCTCCTTGGGGGAGATACAACATTCTGGGTTAGAGCTTCTGGAAGATAAGTATGCATAACCATAGACTGTGGACTTTTCCCTAGCAGATCCATTTTCATAGGCTACCAGGCACTGGAATTAGGGACTCCGTCAACTTAAAGCCTCTGGTAATGGCAATTTGGTCCAGTAAGAGACATCTAGAAACTGGTATTAAGAGCCAGATATAAGTTCCTAAAGAAGTTAAGAAACACCAGGGCTATTTCTTAGTTCCAGACTAGCTCCTTGATCATTCCTCCCTCTTGTGAACTCCCAAAAGTAGCCACTCAACTTGCTCTTCGACCACTGTTTGGCCCTACCTTTTGATGTGGAATTGCCCACTGGAAAAATCTGCGTTAGCTCTCAAAAGGGACTTGTGTAGCAAGCATCATTCCTGCTATGTGGTAAATATTTCTTTTATAAATGATTAGTCTATCCAACTGTCCCTA
>NW_007260281.1:28049-29464 GCF_000164805.1 Carlito syrichta | reverse complement strand
CGGGAGCGGCCACTGCACTCCAGTCTGGGCGACGGAGTGAGACTCCAACTTAAAAAAAAAAAAAAAAGATTAGTCTATCCAACTGTCAATAAAATAAGATTATACTTTCTCTTATGTTTCTGATTTTAACATTGGCAACAGTGTCAATTTGCATAGTTTAAAAATTATAACACCAAGAATTTAGAGATAGTCTCAAGCTGATTCAGTTATGTGTGTGTGTATGTGTGTATTTGGTGTTCACTGTATTAGGAATGAATTGTCCTTGTCTTTGCCCCCCCCCAGGATTCATTTTATGTGGCTTTTATTTATCTGAGCATATCTCCATTAGAGTGGTGCATAAATCTATGCTTCTTAATCCCTGGAGTAGTGCTCTTTGGACTTTGAATAATAAATGAACAGAAAGAAAGTTTGTCTGTACTTTATGAACTAATCAACACTGGGGAGTAAATAATTAAAAAAATAACATGAGGAAAAAAGAATGATCAGCTATGATCACTAAGAAATTTATGATAAGATAAATAAGTCAGACTTGAAAGCAAGATGTCTAAATCCTGTCCAGAGATTTTTTTAAAGTGTTGGTAAAACATATGGTACTAATAACAGATTTAAAAACAATAGAAGTGGTAGCATTAGAAAGTAAATTAAATTTAGTCATCATATAGGCATAGGGAGTTGACAATCATTATGAATAGACATAGAAAATGGCCACCCATAGATAATACCTTAATAGCTAAAGTATGGAAGAATTGTAGAGATGTAATAGAGTTATTGGTGAATCAAGTATATATGGACAAACAGCACCATTAAAACTGGGCAAAAGACACAAATAGACACTTCTCAAAAGAAGATATACAGGTAGTCATCAGACACTTGAAAAAGTGCTCAGCCTCACTAATCATCAGAGAAATGCAAATCAAAATCACATTGAGATACCATAGAGCTCCAGTAAGAATGGTAATCATTAATAAAACAAACAACAACAGATGCTGGCAAGGATGTGGGGAAAAAGGAATGCTTCTACACTGCTGGTGGGAATGCAAACTGGTGCAACTTCTTTGGAAAACAGTGTGGCAATTTCTGAAAGAACTAGAAATTGACATTCCATATGACCCATCAATCCCCCTACTGGAAATATACCTGGAGGAACTCAAATCATTCTACAAAAAAGATACCTGCACACACATGTTTATTGCAGCACTGCTCACAATAGCAAAAACATGGAACCAACCATGCTGCCCATCAAACTGGACTGGCTAAAAAAAATGTGGTACATATACACAATGGAAAAATCACACAGTCATAAAGAAGGACAAACATTTGAACTTTGCAGCAACTTGGATGGGTTTAGAATCTATCACACTCAGTGATTTATCACAGAAACAAAGAACTGATTACCACATGTTCTCACTCATAAG
>NW_007260281.1:15979-27923 GCF_000164805.1 Carlito syrichta | reverse complement strand
GTACATGTGGAAAAGATTTCTGTTGATCAACAGCATGGTGTTCTCAAAGCAGAGGCACATAGTTTCTGATAGAAGACAATAACCAAACAGGTAGAATATAATCATTTCCCTGTTAAAATAAGCACCTATTGCTAGACTAAAAACTGGAAGAGATTATTACAGACCAGTGTGCTGATGAACGTAAGAGAAATTGATCAGAAACCACAAGCACACTGGGACCACTACTAACTCAGATAATAAGGGAAGGAACGAAAGAGAGCACTGAATAAGCTGAATATGAAAAAAGAACTGAACTGGATTATAATTCTTTATAGACAGGTAACTCATGAGAAAGAGAAACAGGATATACCATGAGAACTGGCCACAAGGTCTAAAACTACAGAATTTGCCATATTTAAGAAAATCTGGAGCTAACAGTGGCAATTAAACAGGAGTCAGGTAGGCTCACAGAAGTCAAAATGACATTGTGTAAATATCTACAATTTATTAAGGAAAAAGGGTACAATACAGTGGCACCATTAAAGTAAATGTCTACATCACAGCCAAAGGTAGCCTTTCAGTAAGGAATCTGGATAAAGACCAGGCATGAGCTCCATTTTTCTTCTGTAAGTCTTGTTTAGATATAATTTCACTATCAGGTAAGAAGCCTACAGAGAAAACATTATAACCCTCAATAAACACTGCTGAAAAGCTGTTAAAACTTGCTCCCAAACATCTTGGACTCATGGCTACAAAGCAGCACTATTAGTCAATATGTTTTATTCTTTAACCAATGGCTAGTGATATACAGATATTGTATCTAAGATGGATTCCAGGTCTGCTGGATTTAACTTTCACAGCAGAGTTCACCCTCACATTCCCCCAAACCCCCCACATTTTAGTTACACCATTTAACAACAAAACCCTCAATCTTCATTTTTTTAAATTTATTTTTTATTATGTATTTGTGTGGTACAAGTGAGGATTAACTACATGAGTAGACTGCATGCAGGTGAAATTTGGGCTTCTAACTGGCCCTCGCTCCCCCGGTAGTGCACCACGTACCATTTGTTTTGTCACATACCCTCCACCCTCCTCCCTCCTTCCCCTAGCAGTGCCCCGTGACTGCCAACATCACCCTTGTGCTCCTGTGACTAGCGTTCAGGACCCACTTATAAGTGAGAACATATGGTATTCAGTTCTTTGTTTCTAGGATAGATCACTTGGTACGATGGTCTCTAACTCCATCTAAGTTGCTATGAAGTCCATGGGTATGTTCTTTATGGCTGCATAATACTCTATTGCATATATGTACCATATTTTCTTTATCCAGTTCGCTTCCGATGGGCATCAGGGCTGGTTCCATGTGTTTCCTTTTGTGAATAGTGCAGCAATAAATATGCATGTGCTGGTTTCTTTTTATTTGTTTTAATTTTATTTTATGTTATTATTATTTATTTTATTTTTTATTTTTTTATTTTTTAGTTGGAGTCTCACTCTGTCACCCAGACTGGAGTGCATTGGCCACTCCCACCCATCGCAGCTTCGAACTGCTCTGCTCCAGCGATCCTTCTGCCTCAGCCTTCCAAGTAGCTGGAACTACAGGTGCACGCTTCCACGCTCGGCTAATTTTTGATTTGTTGTAGAGATGAGGTCTCGACAAGTTGCCCAGGTGGGTCCCGAACCCACGGGCTCCCAAAGTGCTGGGATTACAGGCTGAGCCACTGAGTCCACCCAGGTTTCTTTTTAGTAGTGATCTATGTTCCTCCGAGAACATTCTTAGGAGAGGGATTGCTGGATCATATGGAATTTTTGGTTCTTTTAGGAATTGCCATACTGTTTTCCATGGAGTTTAAACTAGCTTGCATTCCACCAACAGTGTAGAACCTTCCATTTTCTCTGCAGCCATACCAGCAACTGTTGTTTTTTGACTGATTAATAATAGACACCCTTACCGGAGTTAGGTGGTATCTCATTGTCATTTTGATTTGCATTTCTTTGATGATTAATGAGGCTGATCATTTATCCATGTGTCTGTTGGCTGTTTGTATGTCGTCTTTTGAGGAGTATCTGTTCATGTCCTTTGCCCACTTTTTAATGGGGTTGTTTGTTTTCTTCCTTTCATTTTGAGTTCCTCTTGGATCCTGGATGTTAGGCCTTTGTCAGATACATAATTTGCAAATATTTCTTTCAGTTCTGTAGGCTGTCCCTTTACTCTCTTAAGGGTTTCTTTTGTTGTACAAAAGCATTTTAGTTTGTGAGGTCCCCCTTGCCTATCTTAGCTTTTATGACATTTGCTTTTGGGTACTTGGTCAAGAATTCATTTCTTACTCTGATACATATAAGGATGCTTCCTATGTTCTCTTGTAGGATTCTTATAGTTTGAGGTTTTATGTTTAGGTCTTTGATCCATTTTGAGTTGATTTTTGTATGTGGTGACAGGTAGAGGTACAACTTAATTCTTCTGCATGTGGTTAACCAGGTTTTCCAGTACCATTTGCTCAATATGGTCTCCTTTCCCCAATGCTTGTTATTGGTGGCTTTATCGAAGATGAGTTGCTTGAGAAAACATGTTTTTACTTCCAGAATCTCTGTCCTGTTCCATTGTTCTATGTGCCTATTGCTGTACCAGTACAACTGTTTTGGTTACTGTAGCCTTGGAATACAGTGTAAAATCTGGAGTGTGACACCTCCCTCTCTATCCTTTTGGCTGAGGATTATTTGTCGATTCATGCCTGTTTAATTTCCATATGTATTTCTGTTTTGTCATCTCCAGTTCCGTGAAAAATGATGTCGGTAATTAGATGGGTATTGCATAGACTCTATAGATTGCTTTAGGTAGGATGGACATCTTGACAATATTGTTTATTCCAATCCATGAGGCTTGGATTCTTTCCATTTGTTTGTGTCTTCCTTGATTTCTTTGAGCAGCAGTTTGTAGTTCTAGTTGTAAAGGTCTTTCACTTTTCTGGTGAAGTGGATGCCAAGGTATTTCATTTTTGTGTGTGTAACAATTGTGAATGGAATTGTGCTATTTATTTTGTTCTCTGCCTGTTTGTTCCTGGTGTATAGAAATGCAACTGTCTTTTGCATGTTGATTTAGTGACCAGAGACTTTACTAAAGTCATTTATCAGTGGGAGGAGGCTTTTGACAGACACCCTAGGGTTTTTTAGGTATAAAATTATATCATCTGCAAAGAAGACTAGCTTAACTTCCTCTTTTCCTATTTGGATACCCCTGATTTTCTTCTCCTGCCAGATTGCCTTATCTAGCATTCCAGCATAATGTTGAATAGGAGAGGTGAGTGTGGACATCCTCCTCTTGTTTCAGTTCTTAGGGTGAATGCTTCCAGCTTCTGCCCATCGAGCAAAATGTTGGTTGCAGGTTTATTAGAGATGGCTCTTACTGTTTTGAGGAATGTTCCTTCTATGTCTAGGGCTCAAGGATTTTTATGAAGAAGTCATGCTAGATTTTGTTGAATGTTTTTTATGCATCTCATGAGATAATCATGTGGTTCTTGGCTTTACATCTGTTAATGTGCTGAATGACATTTATGGTCTTGAAAATATTGAACTAGCCCTGCATCCCAGGAAAGAAATCCATCCATCTGGTCATGGTGGATGAACCTTGAGATATGTTGTTGGATCCAACTTGCTAGACTCTTGTTGAGAATTCCACATGTTTGTTCATTAAGAAGATTTGCCTATAATTTTCATCCCTTGTTGAGTCTTTGCCAAGTATGGGTATCAGTATGATGTTATCTTCTTGAAATTAGTTGGGAGAATTTCATCATTCTTGGCTGCCTGTAATACATTCAATAAGATTGATATCAGCTCCTCTTTGTATGTCTTGTAGAATTCAACTCGGAAGCCATCTGATCCAGGTCTTTTTTTGGTGGGGAGGTTCTTATGTCTTAATCAATATTCTAGATGGTTATTGGTCTGTTGAGAATTTCAATTTCTTCTTGTTACACACTTGGGAGGTTGTATAATGGCAGAAAGTCCTCTATTTTCTTTAGATTTTCTAGTTTATTTGCATACAAGTGATTATAGTGATCTCTGATAATCTTTTGAATTTCTTTAGGGTCAGTTGTGACTTCATCTTTTTTTGTTTCTAATTGTGTTTATTTGAACTTTCTCTATCTCTCTTTTTAGTTTATCTAACCGGGAAACATCAATCTTATTTATCCTTTCAAAGAAACAGTTTTTTGTCTTGTTGATCTTTTCTATGATATTTTTGTCTTCTATATTCTGTAATTGCACTGTTATCTTAGTGATCTGGGTTTTTATCCTGCTATTAGAATTTGGATTATATTGCCTTTCCACCTTTCTTAGGTGTGATGTTAGACTGTTTACTTGTGACCTTTCTATTTTCTTGATGCATGCATGCTATGCCATGAATTTTCCTTTTAATGCTGCTTTCTTAGTATCCCATAGATTCTGATAAGATGTATCTGTTTTCATTTGTTTCCAGGAATCTTTTAATTTCTCTCTTTATTTCTGTGTAGACCCAGCAGAATGTTGTTTAGTGTTCATGTTTTGTCTGTTTGGGGAGGATCTTGGTTGTGGTGATATTTATTTTTATTCCACTGTGATCTGAGAAGATGCATGGTATTATTTAGATCTTTTAAAAAATGTTCATGCTTTTTTTATGTCTAAGATTGTGATTGATCTTAGAGTATGTTACACATGCTGATGAGTAGAATGTATACTCTGTAGTTGCTGGGTGGAATGTTCTGTAGATGTCTGTTAAACCAATCCATTTGATCAAGTGTCGAGTTAAAGTTCCCGATTGTTTTTTTCCTTGATGATCTGTCTAGGGCCATTAGTGGGTATTTAGGTCTTCAACAATGATTGTGAGAGGACACTCTCTCTTAGTTTACTTAGTAGTTGATTTATAAATCATGGTGCTCCTGAGTCGGGTGTATGTATGTTTAAGGTGGATATCTCTTGCCAGTGGATTGAGCCTTTTGTCATTACACAGTGTCTTTTTTAAGTTTTGATGGTTTGAAGTCTTCTTTCTCTGATATCAGAATAGCTACTCCTGCTCTTGTATGCTTTCCATTTTTCTGAAAGATAATTTCCAGCCATTAATTTTGAGCCTGTCGGTGTTCTTTACAGTGAGATGAGTTTCCTGGAGGTAGCAGACTGTTGAATTATGCTTCTTTATCCAGTTTTCCACTCTGCCTCTTCAGTGGCCATTCAGTTCGTTCATTTTCAAATTAATTATTAAAATGTGATAGTTTATCCTTGTCATAGGGCATTAAGAGGGTTATTTTGCTTCTTTTTTATTTTTGTATTTATGTATGTGTATATTTACATTTTTGAGTACTTTGTATGACTGTTAACTCTGTGCTTGCCTGTACTTTTGTCCTGGGTATGATCTTTTCCTTTTTTTCTGTGTTTAACACCTTCTTAAGCATTTCCTGAAGGGCTGGTCTGCAAGTGGCATATTATTTTAGGGATTGGTACTTGAGAAAGATTTTAATTCTCCTTCACAGATGAAGCTTAGCTTGACAGAATAGGAAATTCTTGACTGAAATTGCTTACTTTTAAGAATGTTAAATATGGGACTCCAGTCCCTTCTGGCTTGTAGTGTTTCTGCAGGTAAGTATGGAGCATTTCTGATGGGTCTTCCCCTGTAGGTGGTTTGGCCTTTCTCTCTTGCTGCTTTTAGGACTTTTTCTTTCATATTTCCTTTGTGGAGGCACATTAATATGTGACTTACTGATGGTCTTCTCATGTGATTCCTTGTGGTGGCTCTCTGAGCCTCTTGTACTTGAATAATCACCTCTCTAGTGAGATGTGGATAGTTTTCTTGGGTGACTTCATGATATTGTTCCATGGTGTTGTCAGTTTCCATTTCTGCTTCAGGAATATGAATCAGGCATAGATTTGGCTTCTTGACATAGTCCCACATCTCTTGGAGGCTTTGCTCTGAGCATTTTTTCTATGTTTTTGACAGACTGGGTTAGTTCCATATTTTGGTTTTCAAGCTCTGAGATGATTTTTTCTGCCTGATTGATCTTGCTCCCTATGCTTGTTTTTGTTGTTGTTGTTGTTGTTGTTTGTGTTTTTGTTTTGTTGAGTTGGAATCTCACTCTGTTGCCCAGGCTGAAGTGTGAAGAGCAGTGGCACCTTCATGGCCTCCACAGACTCCACCTGCTGGGCTCAGGTGATCCTTCTGTCTCAGCCTTCAAAGCAGCTGGAACTATAGGAACACACCATCGCATTGGCTGATTTTTGATTTATTGTAGAGATGAGGTCTTGCCAAGTTGCCCAGGCTGGTCGCAAACCTACAGGCTCTGGCAATCCTCTCACCTCAGTCTCCCAAAGTGCTGGAATTAAAGGCATGAGCCATTTCACCTGCCTCCCTTTGCTTATTACTGTGTTTTTAATTTGCAGGATGTAATTCTGCATTTCTGTTATTCATAATGGAACTTGAAATTGGTCAGCTCTGCTTTTACTTCCTGTACAACTTCAGTGAGTTTCACTTCTAGTTTTTTTGGTTCTATTTATTTATTTTACCCATTTGATCTCTGATTTCTGTGACTGTGATTTGTGGTAGATCGTTCTTGGGGCACTTCCATTGTTTGTGCTCTGATAGTTGCTTTTTTAGGTGCTGCCCATTTAAGACTCCCTGTTTTCTATTGATTCTTCCTCATTTGTGACAAGACTACCTTTTCTCTCTCTCACTTCCTTTCCTCTTTAGCTTTATTGCTCTGAAATTAGTCAATGACGCTCTCTCTTTCTAGGCCCTTTTCTGTCATTCAATATAAGTCACTCACTGAGAGGGAGAGGATAATTCACTTCTGTTTGGTGTTCCAACTCGTGACATTTCTCTGTGCTGCAGATTTTCTCCCCCATTATGAATCCAGTTGAGCTTGTTTTCAGACCCTTTTGCAAGCACCTGTGGAGTGGGTGGGAGGATGGGCCCCCATCTGCTCTTTGTGGTTTGCAGCCTAGAAACCTTCCCACTGGGAAAGTCTTTGAGTGCCTTTCATGTTGCTCCCTCCCTGTTCAAGTCTGAGCTCAGTACTTAAAAGACAGCAAGTTCCCTGGCATGGAGGGGATCCACCTCGTGGGTGTGCAGATCTTGCTGATGATCTTTCCTGGTCTTGCAGGGGGGTTTGCTGTTAGTTGTTGGTAGTGGTGCCATCCAAGTTCAATCTGAAGGTGAGCTTTCTTAGCCAGGGAGTCAGTCACTGGGCTCTGCTGGCATAAGGTGCTCTCTTGCAGATGTCTGAACACATGTTTATTCCTGACCAGGACTCCTTCTACATGAGACCGATGACTCATGTGTGTCTGAGGGGAACCAACCCAAAACATGTCTGGATCATTCTTCCCCTTTCATTCACAGGGAAGGGCTAGAGTTCTTGTGTGAGCCTGGTACATAGTGGGGGATTCAATGCCTGGACTTCAGTGTCTATCTTGCTTTCTGTTCTCTGTTTTCAAAGACACATTTGCTGGGTGTGGGGTGCTTCACTCATCCAAAACTGCTCAAGGTATCTCCATCTGTCAGTGACTGGTCCCTACTCTCTGCCTCACTCAACAAGAGAAGCTCCTTTCTGCTGCTACATGGTGGCCATCTTGGACCCCTCCTCCCAAAACCACTATTCTTAGTGTGACAGAATCATGTGGCTTTTAACAGCATATAATCAATAGACATTCAAAAGGCACATACAGTTTTTAAAGAGTTGTAATAACTACTTAGGGGTTTTAAATGTAAACCATCCTATACACCCAACACAAACTGTCAAATATTTTTATGCTTTAACTTTTTCTCCTTGATCATCAGCTATCTAAACTGTATGGTATGCATCTATTGAGATTTATACTTCTAATAGTATAAATTTATTGAGATTTATATAATTAAGGATCCTCGTTATGTCATTTAAGTCTAAATATTCTTTAAGCAAATTCTACCTGACAGAGGCAATGAGAACCATATGAGTCAGCCACATTAGTATTTTTTTCTGCATGGTCATTGTTTGAGCTCTCATCTGTTCATTGAATAGAAGAACATAGATCAATAGTGTCAGTGTATTTATTAGGTTGGTCATTTTTTTTTTAAAGTGGAGGATATGCTGGCAATCTTTTGCTCCAAGGGACATCTGAATCAAAGATAAGAGAGCATAGTAATCACATGTTGTAGATCTCTTACAAGACACCAAAATTATCTTTAACCTTTCCCTTTTTTAACATTCACTTATTGGTTCTCTCTACTCAGCAAAAATCCACTTTATTCCCATCAACTTTTAGACAAACCTGTCCCTCTGAAATAATTTAGTATCATTCAGCCACAGTGATAGTAGCAAGATGAGACATACCAGGGCTTCCTCTTTGGTCCATTCTCACACATATGGAGTTAAATTGGGTAAGAAAGATATTTTATGACTTTAGTTGGGGAAGAGAAGGGGAATCATTATAAAATACACCTAGCGACTTCTCCAAATAAATACTTGTTAGGAGAAAATATTTTATCAGAGCTTCATCTTGGCCAGTAGAAGAAAATTCTTTCCACTTTGAAAAATATTTTGACATTTTTTAAAAAAGATAAACATATGCCCACCCACCATTTGTTCTAAGCATTATGCTTCTATGCATTTACCCAAGAGAAAAGATAGTTTAGGTTTACACAGAGACTTGTTCATGAATGTTTATAACCACTCTATTTGTAGCAGTAAAAAACTGGAACCAACTGAAATGTCCATTGACTGGTGAATGTATAATTGTGGTATAACCATAATATGCAATACTAATCACCAATAAATATGAATGAGCAAATGATATAGATTACAGTAAGATGAAACTCTAAATATTTTAGTGAATGAAAGAAACCAGACAAGATGAACACACACTGATGGTTCCATTTATGTAGCATGCCAGAAAATGCAAATTAATCTATAGTGACAGAAAGCAGATCAGTGACTGCTTGGTTAGATAGGAAGGAGGGGAGAGAAGGATTGCCAAGGAGCATCAGAAATATTTTGTAGTAATATATATTTTAGATATTGATTTCCAGTGATAGTTTCATGTGTTTATACTCTACATTAAGATGGCACAGTGTGTTGTACACCAATTATATGCCACTTCTCTTAGTAATGAGAGACTAGTGAACACATGAATCTCACTCTACACTACTTTCTTTTCCAGTGCTTCAGACAGAGACAGGGTGATAGGGCAATCACAACTGTGATACCTAAACTGGCCTAAAAGATCTGTTTGAACTTAGTGGAAGTGAAGAAATTTTTAAAAAATAATTTGCATGCTAATAATTTCTTTTTAAATTCTTGTGTAAACAGCAACTGCATTACCCTTCCCTTCCTTCTTGCCTTTTGATCTCAGAAATGATCCTACAGGCAGCCCAAACACTAACCTTGATTGGAGCAGAAGGACAATATATCACTTGATGTCTGAGCAAATCGTAGTACTCATACCCCCAGGTTTTATAGCTGTGCTACCACGAGGAGTCATGGAAGGCATGGAGAAATTGGGGATCCCTCTTAAAACTGTTAAGGGACTGAGGAGTAAGTGAGATTGCCTCTGAAATACTGAAGGGTTCTCTAAAATGCATAAGCAGTCTCATAGACAGCTATTGAATTATTTGTTCATCTATAGCTGGTGAATGTTTCTTCTAGGACTAGGCTTCTTTCATGCTCCTGGTCTAAAGATAATTTAGATTTAAGAGTCACTTCTCCCCTTCATCTTAAGCTATACATTTATGTGGGTAACTAACAGGCTCATGGAAAAACTCCTCAGAAATCTCCTTATTTTAAGGCCTGAAGTAAAAATGATGACTCAAACCTTACTAAACTTTGAAGAATTGAGCTAACTCTCCAATATTTAGAGTTTCCTCTTTCTGCAGCATTTACCTCACATGTCTGTGTTTAACCCAGGACACACTGATGCACAAGATGGTGATTTTATTACACTTAACTCTTTGGAGTTATTTTTCTATTCACACCATATTTTTCTGAGGGTTGTTTGCATTCACAAGGAAGCTGCTTCTGATGAGCTTAGGAGTCAGATTTACACTTAGGTCTCAGATTTTTTGGGAATCTCTTTTTTTCCAACTTTCTCACAACAGGAGTGCCACAAATACCAGGTGCCAGCAAAATCTCTGCACAGAAGGGTGATCTGCACATGCATCAGTTGTGATATCAGTCCCCAAACTTTTTGGCATCTGGGATCCATTTTATGGAATACAACTCTTCCACAGCTGGAGGTGATAGAAGGGATTGGTGGGGGGAACGCAGTCAAACTCATAAGGATCACACAGTCTAGATCCTTCACATGTGTGGTTTACAATAGGGTTTGCACTCGTTTGAGAATCTAATGCCACCACTCATCTGACAGAAGATGAAGCTCTGCTTGCTCACCCTCACCTCCTGCTGTGTGACCCAGTTCCAAGCAGGCGATGGACTAGGACCAGTCCATGGCTTGGGGGTTGGGGACCCCTGAGCTACAAGAACCCAGCAGAAACTTATCCTCATTTCCAGGGGCTTGGTTTAAAACTGGGACTTGTCCACCTCTGAAAGAACCTGCCTTGCCTATTCTTGGACTTTTGACTCTTGTATAAAGGTGAGATTCAGTTGTTTTCATACTCAGAAAACTCATGGGAATTTTGTGGGGAAATAGTCTGAATATATAGATCAGTTTGAGAATTAAAATGCTTGCAATAGTGAATCATGTATTATTACATCCATAATTTACCTTCCAGTGAATTATAGTGTTCATGAACATAGGATAATGTTCATATTTCTTGATCATATTGATGGTCCAAGGAAATAAAGAAATTATAGCCTTGATATTTAGAAGTTCTTTATATTTTTAGGGTATTCTTTGTGGTGTCTGGATATTGAAAATTACTTTCCAATATGGTCACTTATCTGGATTTTCTTTAAAGAAGATAGTTTTCTTTTCAATGTGAAAGAGTTAAAGTGTCCTTTTCTATTAGAGTTTTGTTTCAAACAGTATTCATAAGACAATTGCTTTATTCTGTTTGTCAAATGATTAAATCTTTTCTGTTTTATATTTAAGTCTTGAGTACCACTGTGGTGAATTTATTGTCAGGTAAATATCCATGGAACCTCCATATGAACGTCTGATGGGTTTAGCTACTTTAAAAAATTCATCTTTCTAACTCACTCTGCTGTTCTACCTCTCTCATAGGTACCTGTTTCCATTTTCCTCTCTTCACCTATGTTGCGTTATTTGTTTTTACCATGCCAATACAAATTATGTCAATTAATTTCATAATACAGCTTCATAGTTTTCATAATAAATTTTAACATCCAGTATATTAGTTCCCTCATTGTATTACTGCATAATAGTGTCTCTTGTGTGTGTGTGTGTGTGTGTGTGTGTGTGTGTGTGTGTGTGTGTGTGTGTGTTGGGGGAGGGAAGACTTGTTCTTTTGTATTGATTTTATGTTAACTCATGAGGGTCCTCAGGAAATCCCATGGAAGTTTTGGCTGGAATGGCATTGACAATTTGGGCAGAATTGACATTCTTTATGATTTTGACACTTCCTATTGGTATTTGTTGTATAAGTCTCCTTTTATGCTTTTTCTTTTTTCTTTTATGAATAAATTCACCTTTAAAAAAGGTGAAATTATAGTGTCCATTCCCCAGGGTAGATTAAATTTTTTATCTGTGGTTAGATTAACTCCTAAGTTCATAGAATCAATTTTCATGTTTGGAGATTGAACAACCTGTTATTAATATTTAAATTAAACAATTACTTGATTTTATCAATTATATAATTACCAAGTATGCTAATCCTAAATTTTAAATGATCTCTTCTCCACCCCCTGACATGTGTGATGTGTGTTCTCTCTGAAAGACACCATGTGGCTATGAATGTTTGAGTGTGATTCAGGGGCCTCTGTTTTTGTTTTTGTTTTCTGTGAGCTGCTTTGTCTCTCATTGCAACTACACCATACTATCTTGGTGATTCTAG
>NW_007260281.1:12463-15779 GCF_000164805.1 Carlito syrichta | reverse complement strand
AACCACTCTATGAAAAAGATACCTGCACCCACATGTTTATTGCAACATTATTCACAATAGTGAAAACATTGAACCAATCATGCTGCCCATCAAAAGAGGACTGGATAAAAAAAAAACGTGGTACATATATGCAATGGAATATTATGCAGCCATAAATAAGGACAAAATTATGAACTTCACAGCAACTCAGATGAACTTAGAGGCTATACCACTGAGTGATCTATCACCGAAACAAAGAACCAAGTATCACATGCTGCACTCATAAGCAGACCTTGAAGAACAATTGTAATAGTATAAAAGAGGATTGACAGTAGTGGGAAACTACCAGGGAAGGGTAGGGGAGAGATTGACAGTAGTGGGAAACTGCCAGGGAAGTAGGGGGAGGTACATTTTATCAACAAGGGTGCCTGCCTAATGAACATTTGTATATCTAACCATGAATTGTACACCACATGTTTAAAATTAAAAATTAAAAAAACAGAAAGAAAATCTGGCTGTCAAAGTTCTTAATCTGGGGAATATTTTAAGTGGAAAGACAGAGAAAATTTAGGTGTAAGATACTTCATGAATCAAATTCCCTCATCCATGAACATGGATCTGATGTTGAGTTATGTGCATTGACAGGGTGAAAAGATGTGTTTAGAATTTGATGGGAATAATAAATGAGTTATTTTCTTTCCCCCAAAGTCCTGCTGAAAATTGAAACACATTAAAAGGAAAAAGTAGATGAAGTTAAAAAACGTTCAAAAAGATACCTCATGAATAATAACTCATAGGGTATAACATTTAGGTTGCATCTCAGCCAGTTTTAAACCCCAGGGCTTCAAAGGTCTCTAGTTTAAACCTGAGGCCCCTATCAGGCCTGTCAACCATCCGAAGGTTGTAATGGGCTGGGACTTTGGACTGGACACTCTTGTTCCCAGATAGATGCCCACTTGGCTCTATTGACTTCATCTGCTTAATAAGACCCAATATCGGGGAAGCAAAAAGGTGGCTCTTACAATGAAATCATAGAGTTATGAACTGTGGGAGGCAAAAGGCAGTGAGCCAGAAACTTCAAGGGATGGGACATGTTAGCTTCAACTTGCTTAGAAAAAATGACCTTAGGAGCAATTTTATTAAATCAGTAATGCCCTTAGCAAAAAGATACTTGAGAGCAATGCATTAACGCTTTTTTTGTTTTTTTGATTGGAGTCTCACTCTGTTGCCCAGACTGGAGTGCTGTGATATGCTCCCAGCCACCGCAGCCTCGACCTTCTGGACTCTGGCAATCCTTCCACCTCAGTCTTCCAAGTAATCAGAACTACAAGCGCGTGCTACCACGCCCAGCTAATTTTTTGATTTACTGTAGAGACAAAGTCTCGCCAAATTGCTCAGGCTGGTCTTGAACCCCTGGGATTAGGCAATCCACTTGCTTCGGCCTCCCAAAGTGCTGGGATGACAGGCTGAGTCACCCAACCCGGCCACCTTAAGGATTTTAAAAGTAGTACCCATCGTACCAAAGACTCATGAACAATTACCCTTAACAACACATTCCTTGGCAACAACACCCTTAGAAACCAGCACCATCAAAAATCATGCTTTAGGACAAACATTGTCGGCATTAACTCTCTTAGCGAAAATACTCTTAACCTCCATGACCTAAGTAGCAGTGTCCTTCACACAAATGTCCTCAGCAGCAACATTGTTGGCCACAACACAACATCCTTGACCGACATCGACAATCGTGGCCCTTACCAACAACCTCCTAACAACAACGGCTTAGCCCCAAATAGCTTAGCATGATTACCTTGATCCAATGTCCTTAAAAAACGGTCCTTGGCAACACCTGCCTCAGAGAAGACACTCGTAACAGCAGAGCCCTTCACAACGCTCCCAGCTACGGCAGTCTTCAGTAACAATGGCCTCGGTAGTGGCATCGTTGGCAACTGTGAACCCTTCTGACAAAACTCTAAGCAATAATAGCCTTTGTATACATTGCTATAGTGGGAATTATGCAAATTGCAAACATATCGTTGACAGCAAGGTATTTAAAATCAGTCTATAGCAGCAATGCCCTTGAGATCAAGGCCATGTCCATTTACGTCTACAAGTTGCCACGATTCTTTGGAAATGGCCAAACTATGGCCTTTTGAAACCATGAACCTGTAGACAGTGCATCTTAGCAAAAAGACCTTTAGAAACAATGCTTTTATTTAATTAATTAATTTATTTTTTGAGTTGGAGTCTCACTGTGTTGCCCAGACTGGAATACAGCGGCCGCTCCCGGCCACCGCAGCCTCGACCTGCTGGGTGCCAGCAATCCTTCTGCCTCAGCCTTCCAAGTAGCCAGAACTTCAGGTGCGAGCTACCATGCCTGGCTAGTTTTTGATTTATTGGAGAGACTAGGTCTCGCCAAGTTGCCTGGGCAGGTCTCCAACCCATGGGCTCTGGCAATCCACTTGCCTCGGCCCCCCAAAGGGCTGGGATTACAGGCCGAGCCACCAAGCACAGCCAGAAATGATGCTTTTAAAACCCATGACCTTAGCAACAACAAAATTAGAAATAAACCATTGACAACAACGCCCTTGGCAAAAATGGCCTTTAGTGACATGATCAAGAGCACCCTTGCCAACAGCCACTTGGTAAGAATGCCTTCAGGGTTAGCCAATTAGCAACAATGACCTTGGCAACAGTCTTGTTAGCAGCAACAGAATTTACAACAATGCCCTAGCAACAAAATATGTAATATCAATGAACTTAGCAACAATGGATCTTGGAGACAGTACCCCTTAATGGACATGTCCTTAGAAGTAACACCCTTTACATCAATACAACTAGTGAAAAATGCTGTAAACACAGTCCTTAGAAATAACACCTTTAACAATGTTCTTAGTGAAAATATCATGAGCATTACAGCAATAATACCCTATGTGTAACCAATGTCTTTATCAACAGTGCTCTTATCAAAAGAAACAAAGCAGGAGGTATCACACTTCTAGACTTCAAAATTTACTATAAGACTGCAATAATCCAAACAGCCTGGTATTGGTACAAGAATAGACATATGGACCAATGTAACAGGATAGAGATTCCAGAAGAAAAACCTCAATTTCTCAACCAACTCAACTTTGACAAAGCCTCCACTAACAACCACTGAGGAGAGGAGAACCTCTTCAGTAATGGTGCTGGGAAAACTGACTGACCACATGCAGAAGATTGAAACAGAATCCCTACCCATCACCATACACAAAACCCAACCTCAAATAGATCAAAGACCTAAATATAAAACCTCAAACTATAAGAACCTTAGAAAGTGCAGGAGACACCCTTGTGG
>NW_007260281.1:0-12364 GCF_000164805.1 Carlito syrichta | reverse complement strand
GGAAAAAAAAAATCAAAACAAACAGCTCCATTAAAAAGTGAGGAAAAGACAAGAACAGACACTTCTCAAAAGAAGATATACAGGCAGCCAACAGACACATGAAAAAGCACTTGACCTCAATAATCAGAGAAATGGAAATCAAACCACATTGAGACACCACCTAACCCAGGTTAAAAAATTGCCATACAACGCTCTTAGAAACAATGGCCCATAGCAACAGTACCCTTTGGAACAATGTACTAACACTAGTGCTATTAGCAACAATCCCCTAGACCGGGGGTATCCAACCCCCAAGCCACTGGACCACACAGCAGGAGGTGGATGGCAGGTTAGCCAGGGAAGCTTCCTCCATATTTACAGCCACTCCCCATTGGTGGTGTTTCTGCCTGAGTTCTACCTTTTGTCAGATCAGCGCTGAAAAGCCTGCTTCCATTTCCAACATCCTATCTTTGTGAAGCAGGGTTTTCTGCAGTGACAGCAACCGAGATGAGATTACAGAGTAGACTGAACATAAGCAACATTCTTTGGTGTCACTGTCTCCCCTCATACCCAGATGGGACTGTCTAGTTGTGGAAAACCAGCATCTTCCACCTTAGTTAACAATGCTCTCATCAACAACGTCTTTAGCAATAGTACTTTAGTGAAAATCCCCTTGCCAACAATGCCCTTTGAAGAAAAAGCCCTTAACAACAGTGCCTTTACCCACAATTCCTTAGCAAAAATGCCACTTGCCAACACTTTAGGAACAATGCCCTTAGAAACATTGTCCTTGACAAAAATATACAATATTGTATGCACAATGCTCCAAGAAACAATATCCTTAGTAATACCACCTTCAGCAGCAATACTTTTTGTAACAACAGACTTAGAATCAATGCCAGTAGCAACAGCACCCTTAGACATCCTATCGATAGCAATGATGCTTTTAGAAAAAGTGACTTTCCACAGTTCTCTTACTAACATGACCATAACAACCATGCCCCAGGAACACTTAGAAATAACTTCCTTAGCAACAATGGCCTTAATATAAATGCCAACTGGAGCGCTACCCTTAGTCACAGTGGCTCTTGGCCCACTATCTTTGACAATCACATCATCAGTAACATCTCTCTTAGTAACCACAGCCCTTTGCAACCATGAATTGTAGCAAAAATCATTAGCATGGTGCCCTTAGCAACAAAGGCCATTAGAAGCAATGCAGCTATCATTAATGCTCTTAGCAACAGAGGCTTTAGAACAAAATGCTCTTAACAACAGCGCTCTTAGTAACCGTGTTCTTGACAACAAGGCTTTTAGATAAGATGGCCCTTTGTATATTTGCAAGAATGTCCTTGTGGAAGATACTCTGAGTAACAGTGTCCTTACTTAGACTTGCTTTAGGAACAATGACTTTACCAAATTACATTTACAGCCATGTCCCTAGTAACAGTGTCCTTTAGGAACGATATTCTTAGAAACAGTGCTCTTAATAGCATTCCCTTAGGAACAACGACCTTTATAGCACTAATGCTCTTAGCAATCATGACTCTCAAAAACAATGTCCTTAAAACAGTAGCCTTAGAAACAGTTACACTTATAGATAATAGCCTTTGATAACAAATGCTGTTAACATAAACCTCTTCAGCAATAATGCTCTTAGCCTCCATTTCTTCAGGAGTACTCTCCTTAGATAAAATGTCTTCACCACAATACCCTTAGCAAGAATATATTGAGCCGTAACACCTTTAGAAACACTGTTCTTAGCAACAGTGTCCCTTCGCAACCAAGCTCTTAAAGACTCACTTAGAAACAATGCCCTAGGCAACCCCCTCAGGTCCCCTCCCAAGGTGGGAGCTTTTCTGTCCTCTCAATGAATCCTGCTTTCTCACTAAAAAAGAAAAAGAAAAGAAAAGAAAAGAAAAGAAACAGTGCCCTTAGCAACAGTGCCTTTAGCAAAAATTACCCTAGTAGCAACACACTTTACAAAAATGCCTTGCAATAAGGTACTTAACATCAACAGGCTTAGCAAGGATGTCTTTTAGTAATAATTATCACAATGACAGTGTCTTAACATCAAGACCTTTAACATCAAAACCCTTAGATTTAATTCCCAAAACTGCAATGACTTTAATGACAATTCCCTTGGATCACCCTAACTACAATACTCTTAGGAACATTGTTTTTATCACAAGGCATTTAAGTTCAATGCCCTTAGTAAGTAACACTGTCCTTGGTGACAATGCTTTTGGCAGCACTGTCCCTCGGCTATCATTTTTATTACCAACACGTTTAACAGCAATGTTTGTAGTAGCAGCACATTTTAAATAAATGAGTTTAGTTACAATGTCATTTTTTTCTCCAGTCAGATTCTTATTCTGTTACTCAGGCTGGAGCACAGTGGCACAATCACAGCCACTGCAGCTTTGATCTACAGAGCTCAAGCAATCCTTCCACCTCAGCCTTCCAAGTGGCTGGAACTATAAACATGCACCAACATGCTCAGATAAATTTTTGATTTATTGTAGAAATGTCTAGCCAGCTTGCCTAGGCTGGTCTTGAATGCTTCGGCTCAGGCAATCCTCTTACCTTTGCCTCACAAAATTCTGGGATTACAGACATGAGCCACCATGACCAGGAGTAACAATGTTCTTAATGTCTTTTTGGATCATCAACCTTAGCAACAATGGATCTTAGTATGGATTTTTTTTTTAAATTAATAGTACCTTAGGCAACAATACCCAAGCAGTACATCAATTGAACCACATCCTAGCAACAACACTCCTGGCAACAGTAGTCCTTAAAAATATTTATGCTTAGCAATACACCTAACAACTTATTTAGAAAGAAGGCCCTTACCATCAGTGATGTCAGCAGCAAAGTGTTTAGAAATAGTACCATAGCAACAGTGCTTTTAACAACACTCTTAGCAACACTTGCCCTCACCAATAATACTTCAGCAACAATGCCCTCCACATCAATGCCATTAGCAACAATCTCATTATCAACAAAAACACGTGGAGACAATTCCCTCAACAACCCTGTGAACAATGAAATGTCCTTGGTAACAAGATTACTTACAATGTTGAGCTTTAGTAATAATTACCATTAAAAACAGTTCCTATAGCCACAATGCCCTTCACAACAAAGTCCTTGGTAACAACACACCTAAAGACACACACTTAGCAACAACTACCTTATATCAATGCTTTTAGGAGCATGTTGCTTAGCAACGTTGGTCCTTAGCAACAGCATCCTTAGCAACAGCATTCCAAATCACAACCTTTAGAAACCATGAGTTACTGCAACATCGTGCTTAGCCAGAATGACCCTTGGCAACAACAACCTTAGAAACACCAGGTGAAACAGAATACTTACAAACAGCAGCTTAGTAATAAGTACTGCAAAATCGATTCCCTTAAAATTGATGCTTTTAGCAACAATACTCTTATTAAAAATGGTCTTAACAACTTTACCTTTAACTACAATCTCCTCAGCAAAAACGAGGCCAGCAATAATTTCTTAGCAACAATGTACTTGACTTTGAACACACTCAACCAAGATGCCCTTATTGACAATGACTTTTAGTAAAAACAGCCTTAGCAACAATACTTTAACCTCAGTTTCTTTAACAACTACCTGCTTAGCAACAAAATCATTAACATCAATATCCTGGGCTCTTGGTGATAATGCCCGTAGCAACAATTTTCATTTTTTTGTTTGTTTGTTTTTGTTTTGAGTTGGAGTCCCACTCTGTCACCCAGACTGAAGTGCAGTGGCACGCTCCCAGCCACTGCAGCCTCGACCTGCTGGGCTGAGGCAATCCTTCCACCTCAGCCTTCCAAGTAGCTGGAACTACAGGTGTGTGCTACGATGTCCGGCTAATTTTTTGATTTATTGTAGAGATGAGGTCTTGCCAAGTTGCCCAGGTGGCTCTCAAACCCGAGAGCTCAGGCAATCCACTCACCTCGGTCTCCCAAGGCACAGGATTACAGACTGAGCCACTGAGCCCAGCAGCAATTCTCTAAGTAGCAACTTTCTTAACCTCATCTCATTAACGGTAATGCATTATTCATAATTCCTTTAGGAAGAGTGTCCTTAAGAATCACCCTCTAGTAACAATGCTCTTAGCAACGATGACCTTATCAAATTATTAACAATATCCTTTCCATCAATACCCATAATGATACTTTAGTAACAATGATTTTAGGAACAACATTCTTAACAATACTTTAGTAACAATTCCTTTAGCAACTACGGTTCACAGCATACCTACTAGCAGTCTTAGCACAATTGCATTGATAATAACACTCTCAACCACACTGCCATTAGCAAACATGCTCTTTCAGAACATACCTCTCAAGACAATCCCTTTTGCAACAGTGCCTTTGGCAGCAATGATCTTAACATCTGTGACCCTTAGAAACAACAGCCCTCCACAATAAGGTGTTTAGAATCAACTCTCTTAGGAACAATGCCCTTATCAACAATGCATTTTATACAGTGCCCTCAGCAAGACCATTCTTAGAAATCTTCCTTAGAACAATACCCTTGGCAGCAATAACCTAGGCAGTGATGCTCTTAATGACCATATTTTAACATGCTACATTAGCAAAAATGTGTTCTATCTGGTGCTCTTAGCAACAGTGTTATGAACAATATCCCTTTAGTAACAACATACTTAGCAATAATGACTTAATCAACAGCATCCTCAACATCAATGCTGTTGGCAACAACGGCTGTTGGACAAGGACCTTAACAGCAATTCCCATGGTAAAAATTCCCTCAGCAACAAAGTCCTTAACAAAAACAGTTACCATCAGTAACAATACTTTGAATCCACTCCTGAGCAAAATGACTTTAGCAAATGTGGCTACAGAATAGTGTCCTTAGTAACAATCTACTTAAGAAAACACAATGACCACAACATTATTAGCAATACCCCATTTAGTTTAAACACCCAAGGCAACAATGTTCTTAACTGAAATGGCAATGGGCCTTAGCAGCAAGGTCTTAAACAACATCCTTAACAAACATAAACGTAGTCAGCAACTGTGCCATTAGACATACCCCACTTAACAGCAATTACATTAGCAACAATGCTTTTAAAATCAATGTCCTTAGAAACAGTACCATTAGCAACAGTTTCACTAACTTTAACACTCTTACCAACAGTCCCTTTATCAATAATGGCTCTCAGATACAATGGTCTTAACAATAATGTATTTAACCTGAAAAACAATGTCCTTTACCAAAATCAAAGCCCTTAGCAATAACTATTTTTTTAAACCAAGAATGCCTGTGGCAACAGCACTGCTGTCAACAGCATTTCAGCAATAGCTTACAGAGTAAAAACATTCACAGTATAGTCTTTATAAAACAGTGACCCTACAAAAAAGACACTGACCCACAGCTTCCTTGGAAAGAACACCATCAACACAATTTCATTGTTACAGTGCCTCACCAAAGCCACTTAGCAACAATCCTCAGTATCAATTCCCTTAGTTCCCTTAACAATATTGGTCGTAGCACAGCACCCTTGGAAACAGCTAACTTAACAAAACTTTCCTTGGATACCATAACAATTCCCTAAGCAACAGCAACTTTAGTGTCAATTTCCATAGAAACAGTGGCCATACTATAAAGTCATCATTACAGCATGCATAAAAATATCTTCAGAGCCGACATCCCTAGCATCAACACCTTTAAGAACAACCTCATTCTCATAACTGCCTTTAACAAAAACAGCATTAAAAACCCGGTCTCTATCACTGATTCTTTATCAACAGTGTCTTTAGAAACAGCACAATTAGTAGCAACTCAATAGATAGGAAAATTTCCCTTAGCAATTTACTCTTAGCAACCACACATTTAGAAATACCACTCAAAGCAAAATCTTTGTTTCCAATACTCATCCTATCAAGACCTTTAAAAACAATGGTCTTCACAACATGACCAATTACAGCAACCTTCATAAATTCAACATCCTTTCCTTAGGAAGAACACCCTTAGCACGAATGTTCTTAGCAGCCATAGCCTCTGCAAAAGTGCCCATGGCCACAATATATTTAGAAACAACACCTTTAGCAAAGACATCTTTTGCAGCAACCACAACATTAAAATAAATGTCTTTAAGAACAGTATCCTTCCTGTAATCCCAGTGCTTTGGGAGGCCGAGGTGAGTGGATTGCCTGAGCCCGCAGGTTCGAGACCCACCTGGGCAACTTGGTGAGACCTCATCTCTACAATAAATTAAAATAAAAAAAGAACAGTAACCTTAACGAAAGACCCCCAGAAGCGACATTTTTTTATCACAGCACCCTTGGAAAATATGTTGTTAGTAACCACTGTCTTAGCAACAGAGTCCTTAGGAATAATGCTGTGTGAAAAAAATGCCTTTGCCAAGTTTCCTTAAAAACACTGGTCATAGCAATAGCACCCTTAGCAAAACTTTCTGGTAAAAACACTCTTGACATCAAGGCCTTAAAGAGCAACACTCTTACAAAAAACTTTCTTAACATCAACACCTGTCTTAGTTCATTTCTTTTTTTTTGAATTGGAGTATCACTCTGTCACTCAGGCTGGAGTGCAGTGGCAGACTCATGGCCACCCCAGCACTGACCTGCTGGGCTCTGGTGATCCTTCCGACTCAGTCTTCCAAGTAGCTGTAACTATAGGTGCACACTACCGTGAAGCTAATTTTTGATTTTTATTGTAGAGACAAGGTCTTGCCAAGTTGTTCAGGCTGGTGTCAAACCCGTGGGCTTAGGCAATCCATGTGCCTTGGCCTCCCAAAGTGCTGGGAAGATAGGCTGAGCCACCGAGCCTGACCTGCCTTAGTCCATTTTGTGTTGCTCTAAAGGATTACAGTAAGTCCCCTACATCTGAACTTTCAAGTTGTGAACTTTCAAAGATACAAATGTGTGTTCGCATGCCCAATCATGTCAGTTAGTTCACATGCTGGTGTACATTGTCATGTGTATGCAAGGTACTGCACTATAAAATTAAATATATTTTATTTATTTATTGTGCTTTTTTGTGTGTTTTATGTTTTATTTGTGAAATGCATTATAAACCTATTATAGTACAGTACTATAGAGCTGATTGTGTTAGTTGAGTACCTAGGCTAATTTTGTTGGACTTATGAACACATTGAACTTATGAACATACTCTCAGAATGGAACTCATTTATATGTAGGGGACTTACTATACCTGAAAATGTACACTTTATAAAGAAAAAGAGTGTTTATTTTTCTCAGAATTCTAATGGCCAGAAAGTTCAAGCTTGGGCCTCTTCATCAGGTGAGGACTTCAGGCTGCTTCTCTGCAGAAGGCAAAGGGGAGCTGGCATGTGCAGTTATCACACAGCGAGAGAGAAAGCAAGGGGGAGCATGCAAGACTCTTTTTAACTATCTCTGGCAAGAACTACCAAAGAGAGAACTTATTCACCCACAAGGGAGAACGCTCATCGATTCATGAAGGATCCACCCCCAAGCACCTCCCATTAGGCCCCACCTTCAACATGGGGGATCAAATTCTAACATAAATTTTGGAAGGACAAACAACAAACCATAGCAACGCCCTGAGCAATAATACTCGTAGCAAGAATGCCCTTAGCTTGCTATCTTGGCAACAGCCAACTTACTAACAGCTACCTTTGCAAAAATGTCATCTTAACAGAGCCTTTAACATCAATGCCTTTAAGAATGACAACTTTAAAAATGTTTTCAGCAGTCATTTCGTTTGAAATCTTTCCTTTAACAACAATGGCCTCAGCAAGAATACTTTTTCCAATAATTATATAACACGTTTTACTTCACAACATAGAAGCAAGTGCACTTATGAACACCACTGTTTGCAGAAACATCTTTACAACACTGACACAAAAGACTTTCATGACATTCTTATCATAAAAGTCTTCACAAAAACGCCCTTATCAACAGTTTCATTTGCAGCAGGGCCATCGTAATACCACCTTTGGTAACTGTACTCTCATCAAAACTTGATGTGCAACAATACTCCAAACATCAGTACTTTTATGAGAAATGCCTTTTAAGATACCTTAAGCAAAATTTCCTTAACAACAACTGCCTTAGCGACAGAAACACACAGGAAGAGGACCATGTAAGGTGAAGGCAGAGACTAGAGTGATTCATCTGCAAGCCAACAAACATAAAAGATTTCTGGCAACCATCAGAGGCTAGGAGGTTTTACCTGGATGCTTAGAAGTAATCAACCCTTCCAACACCTACATTTTTGACTTCTAGCCTCCAGAACTATAAAATAAATTTCAGTGTTTTAAGCCATACAGTTTATGGTTTATACATACACTTACAGCAGCCCTAGAAAATTAAAGTAAAATCCTCTTAACAAAAGGTAGCAAGTTCCTTAGCAACAGCATACCTAGAAATCACGCTTCATTAATGATGATGTTATCAACAGTGGTTACAGCATACACCTCCTTGCAAGAATAGCCATGGAAAACACACCATTAACAGCAGTGGTCATAGCAGCCACACCCTCAGCAAAAACACCTTGGTACAAATTCCTTGGCAAAGCATGCTAAAACACACTAACCAAAAAAAGTCCCTTTGTAAAAACTTCCTTACCAATGACAATCTTAGCAACAAATTTCATAGCAAAAATTCCACAATGGCTATAGCTGGACTGTTTCAGCAATAGTTGCCATAGCAACACTGTACAGCAGATGCACCCTTAGAAAAAATTTTCTGTGTAACACTACCTTTAGCAGCAACACCTTTAAGAAGGATGTCCTCAACACCAAGTCTCTAGCAGCAATATCATGAGCAATAACCTGGAAACATGCTTAGCAACAATCCTTTTTGCAAGAATGCCATTAACAGCAATAGGCTTAATAACAATGTCTTTAGGAACAGTGGCCATAAGAATCTGTCCTTTTTGCAAGAGAGTCTATTATATGTGTGACCCTAGCAGCAGTGGCCATATCAACCATGCACTTAGCCACAGTGGCAAAAACAACCTGCCCTTAGCAGCACCATCTGTAGCAAATATTTCCTAGACACAGCAGCACCACCTGTAGCAAATATTTCCTAGACACAGCATCCTTAGCTGAAAGATCCTAAGTAACAACATTTGTGGCAATGCTACATGAAGCAACAATGTCCTTAGCTGCAGTGCCCTTGCCAACAATTCCCTTAGTGACTATACCCTTGCCAACAAAACCCTTAGCAATATCCTTAAAAACACATTGTCTTTAGCAACATTCTTCTTAGCAATGGTGGCTGTAGTCACAGTTCCCTAGCAACAGCAACCTTCGAAGAATTCTCTTTGCAACAGCATGCTTAGTACCAATACCTTTAAGAAAAACATGCTTAATAAGAGGACCTAAACCACAATTTCCTGAACAACAATGCACTTAGCAGCAATGCCAAAAGCAATGGTTTGCTAAGTAACAATAGCTTTATAAGTTGCACCCTTGGTAATAGTTCTAATAGCAAATATACCCTTAGTAACAGAGGCCATACCAACCATGTCCTTCATAATAGCACCTTATCAAAAGCTCTTCAGTAATGATACCTTTAAAAAAAGTACTATAGTGCTGAGTGATCTATCACAGAAACAAAGAACTGAGTATCACATGTTCTCACTCATAAGTGGTATTTGAGCAACTATCGTAATAGTATAACAAAGGGATTGGCGATAGTGGGAATCTGCCAGGGGAAGGGGGGGCACACTTCATCAACAAGGGTACCTGCATCATGAACATTTGTAGACCTAACCCTGAATTGTACCCCACATATTTAAAATGACTTTTTTTTTTAAAGTACAAGATCTTTTTCAGTAACAATGATTTTAGCAACTGTGGCCATAACACTGGTACAAGAGTGACCGATGTCATCACACTATCAGCAACAGCACCCTTAGTAAAAATTCTTTGGCTTAAGGAAGGTAGTATTTCATTAGAAGTTATAATTTTAACAAAAATTTCCTTAGCGATTTTGCCCCTACCAACAGTACTTTTACCAATACTTTTCTTAGCTACAGTGTCTACAATAACAGCATGATCTTAGCATAATGTTTGCTTGTTTTTTAAAAAAAATTTAAATTTAAAAAATTTTTCAAATATTAAAGATGTAAGGTACAATTCAGTGTTAGGTACATACGTGGTTATTGTGCAGGTGAAGTTTTGGCCTCCCATGGGTCCTCACTTCGCCTGAAAACCTTTATCTGTAATCACACTCTGAGTAGTAATGCCTTCAAAAAACAATGTCCTTTATGTAAAGGAAGATCCTGAGCAAAAACTTTCTCAACGATGCTTACTATTCATTTGACTTTTAAAAGCTTTGCAGTGATATTCTAGTTTGTTCCACCGATTCACCTCCCAGCTGTAAGTCTGGGACCTGGATAAGAGTCTACAACAGCGATCCCCAACCTTTTTGGCATCCCTGACTGGTTTCCTGGAAGACAATTTTTTCCATGGATGGGGGTGAGGGTGGGGGACGTGCAGTCAAACCTCATTGCTAATGTTAATCTGTGTTTGCAGCCGCTCCCAGCGCTAGCATCAAGGCCTCGGCTCCACCTGAGATCATCAGGCATTAGATTCCCATCAGAAGCGCACGACCTAGTTCCCTCACACGCGTAGCACACAACAGGGTTCTCGCTCCTATGAGAATCTAATGCCGCTGCTGATCTGACATGCGGCAGAGTTCAGGTGGTAAAGCGAGCAAGCAATGAGGAGCGGCTACACGTCCAGGTGAAGCTTGCTTGTCTGCCCCTCGCCTCCTGCTGTGCGGCCTGGTTCTCGACAGGCCACAGACTGGTCAGGGGAGTTTAGGACCCCTCCGCACATCCTAGTTCCGTTCTCAAAGTGTTTGTTCTGCTTCTTACAGTCAGGATCCTGCACGCACAGCTAAGGACTGAGTCCATCACTTTATAAACACAAAGAATTCCTTTCTCTGTTTCTCCTCTTTGTGATCCACCCCCCATGCTCTTGTTTCCAGAGGTACCATTTCCTGATATTCTGGCTAGAAAGTGTTGCATGCTTCTTGCTCTTGGGCCATCCTTGGAGGCTTGTGCTGAGATAGAAGCCTGTAATGAAGTAATGGAGCCAGCTTTCATTACATCCTATTGGTGAAGGATTAGGGGGGTCAAGGAGGACTTTCTCCAAAAAAGCCTCCTTACTGCCACCCAAGAGTTAGAAAGACTTTTTCCCATACGGACTGCCTCTCTTTTACCAGCGGAGAAGTTTGAGGGATCATCTCATGCTGGCATTTGAGAGGCCAAACTCTTCTACCTCATGAGTCTGTCTCCACCATGTCGGTGCTGGAGCGCGAGAGCTCCATCTGTTGCCTGGTGCTAGGATATCAAGACATTTTCTAGTCTTTCAAAGTCCGAAGCTGAAGGGAAATCTCAGTCCTGGTACTCTGCGCAGAGGCAGTGGGTTTCTATGAGAGCGTCGACTCTGCCTGTTTGCAGTCTGGCTGCTGGTTGCTTCAGACCTCAAGACTGAGTACACAGGAGGAAACAAGAAGGAGGAGAAGGGGAAGGGATGAGGAAAGGGAAGGAGAAGAGGAGAAGGGGAAAGGGGAGGGAGAGAAGGAGGAGAAGGAATCGGAGGGGAGAGGGAGGGAGGAAGGACAAAGGGAGGGAAGAGAACAATTCAGTCAATTCATGCATAGGCAGTTCTCCAAGTCCTGAATTCTATACTGAATCCAACAATTCTTTCCCAATTTTCAGGCTTCTCTGATGTAACATTATGTATTTTGTGCATGGTTTTTAATTTTAATCATTGGGAAATAAGGTGAAATGTGCTTACTCCATTAAATATTTTTTATTTTTATTTTGAAGATGTGAGATACGATTTAGGCTTAGGTATACAAATGTTCATTATGCAGGCACCCTTGTTGATGAGGTATGCTCCCCACTCCCCTAGCAGTTTCCTACTACTGCCAATCCCACCCCTCCCCACTGCAGTTTTCAACTACAGCCAATCCCTTTCTTATAGTATTATGATAATTGTTCAAGGTCCACTTGTGAGTGAGAACATGTGGTACACAGTTCTTCGTTTCTATGATAGATCATTCAGTATTACAGACTCTATCTCCATCCAAGTAGACTTCATCCTTGAAATGCAGGGCTGGTTCAACATCCAAAAGACCATAAATGTAATTAAATACATCAAGAGATGTAAAAACAAAACCACATTATTATATCATTAGATGCAGAAAAAGCTTTTGATACAATCCAGCACCCTTCTTGATAAAACCCTTGAACATCTAGGTATAGATGGAACATACCTTAAAATAGTAAGAGCCATCTACCAGAAACCCACAGTCAACAAACAGCCAAACAGACAGAAATTGGAACCATTACCCCTGAAACCTGGAACAAGACAATATGTACTCCA
>NW_007260280.1:1524-8954 GCF_000164805.1 Carlito syrichta | reverse complement strand
CAAAGCAGACAACCAGGGAATTTCTGGAATGAGGACGCCTACAATAATGATTATTTATTTGTACTTAGTTGGAAGCCGTGTAGTGTCCTGTATGTGAGGACACTCTTTCCCTTGATTCCTGTTTTGAAAACCTGATTCTTGTATAGCCCTTAGAAAGAAGTCATGTAGATTTTTTGATAGAGGAACCATGGAAAACACATTTCTTCTCTTTTATTAGCAAGAGGCCATGTAGTTTCCTGTATCTGAGGATTGCTATTACCCACATTCATGCCTCGAATCCCTGATTCTTCTTTAGCCGTCAGCAAGATGCCCTGTAGATTTTCAGGACTGAAGACTGGTATACCCAGATTCCTTATTTGTAGCAACAGCCATGCAGTTACCTTTATATGAGTACTCCTGTTCACAGATACATGCGTCGTAAGCTTGATTCTTGTTTAGATCTTAGGAAGATGCCGTATACTTTTTTGGAGATAGAGAAAGCATGTCACACACATTCCTTATACTTTCTTAGGAGAAGTCAGCGCATTTGCCTGTATATGAGGATTTCCTTTCCCTAGTGTATGCTTCAAAAACCAAAATTCTTGTTTATCCCTTAGCAAGAAACCCTGATGTTTTATTGGGATGGAGGTCACGTGTAAACCAGATTCCTTATTCTCCTTTAACAATAGACAGTGCAGTTTCTTGTATATGAAACCTCCCATTATCCAGATTCCTACTCCCAAAACCTGAATGGTTGTTATCTCCTAGCAAGACATTCTGTAGGTTTTTGGGATGGAGGCCTCGTGTAACCAAGATTCCTTATTTTTCCATAGCAACAACTCGTGTAGTGTTCTGTCTATGAGGACACCCATTACTGAAATTTCTGCTTCATTCTCAGCAAGACGCCAAGATATTTCCTGGTGACCTAGAATTCCAGTTGCTTGGATATCAGCTGAAGGACTCCCATAAAGTTCTTGAGGTATTAGAACCCAAGATTCCTGGTCCCTTTTCAAAAGACACACTAAAAATGTGGCGACATAGAAACCCAGATTGCTGATTAAACCTTATCAAGAGACTTTGTAGATTTAGGCAATTGAGAACTCCAAGAATCGGATTCCCTTTCCGTTCTCAGTAAGATACCCTGAATTTCCCAGTCCATGTGGATTCCAAAACTCTGTGTACAAAAATGCAGATGCCCAGATGTTTCCAAGGACGTGGAATCCATGAAACCTGGTTACATTTTAATAATACGTACTAAATATTTGGCAACTGCAAAACCCTCAGCCCCTCTACAAATAAAGAACAAATCGAAATTTAAGGATTACCAAGTTCATCTTAAGACCAAAGTTACATCCAAATACGGCAATATGATACTTTTTTTTCCGGGAATCTGGCCTTAACTGTCCCGCGGAACTTAAGGGATTTGTGTTACCAGATACTCGATTACAACTCTCAAGAGGACCAGAGTGTTGCTGGAGTCCTTAAAATGACTGATACATAATACCCACAAGCCCAAATATCTCTGAAAACATGAGACGAGCTCGAAGCCTTGATTCTTGTTTATACTGCAGCAAGACACCCAGACAATTTTTTGGATTGCTGGGCTAGGTGTATCACAGATTCCTTATTCTTCTTTATCGAGGGGCCATGTAATGTCCTGTATATGAGGACTCCCTTTCCCCAAAATCCTGTTTGGAAACCCTGATGCTTGTTTGCCATTAGCAAGATGTCATGTAGATATTGTGATGGATAACCATGTAAAAGAGGTTTCTTAGTTCTCTTTAGATAGAGATCATGTAGATTCTGCTTATGAGGACTGCTATTACCTATGCTCCAGCTTCTAAACCCTGATACTTGTTTAGCCCACAGCAGATGGTCTGTTGATTTTAAGGACTGAGGACTGGTATAACCCCGATTTTTTTTCTTCCTTGGCAAGGGGCTGTGTATTTTCCTGTATATTAGGACTCTCATTAGATACATCCTGCTGCGAAACTCTGATTCATTTTAGAACTTTCCAAGATGCTCTGTAGATTTTTGGGATTGAGTACTCGTGTAACCCAGATTTCTTATTCTTTGTTAGCAAAAAGTCATGTAGTTGCCTGTAAATAAGGACTCCATTTTCCAGATTTATGCTCGAAAACACCATGATTCGTGTTTAGCACATAGCAAGATGACCATAAGCTTTTTTGGGATTGAGGACCTGAGTAACGCAGATTCCTTATTCTTACTTAGCAATAGGCAGTGAAGTTTCCTTTCTGTGAGTAATCCCATTACACTGATTCCTACTTCAAAAACCTGATTCATGGTTACGTCTTAGGAAGACGTCCTGTAGTTTTTGGGATTGAGTACTCATGTAAAAAAGATTCCTTATACTTCCATAGCAATATGACGCGTAGTTTCCTGTATATGACGACCTCCAATACCCAGCTCCCTGCTTCACTACAGGATGCCGAGGCAGTTCCTGTAGACCAAGAATTCCAGTTTTTTGGATATCAAGAGAAAGACGTCCATAATGTCCTTTGGGAACTGGAATCCAAGATTCCTGGTTCCCCTTCATAAGACCTCCCCAAAATGTGGAATATTCAAAACCCAAAACCCCAATTACTACCTGCCCACCCACAAGAATTCTCTGTACTTTGAGGTCACCTGAATAGAGGAAATTTGTACCAGTATACCTTTTGATTCTGGGGAATATGTTTATGGTCGTAGATGGTCCTAGAAAACAAAAGGAATTCTAGGGCCAAATCCTTGATTACAACTAACAAGAGGACCAGTAACATCCTGAGTATTTGTAATGACAGATTTAGAGTATCCACGGAGCAAGTAACTCTGAAAATGTAGGGACCCAGAAGCCCAGATTGCTGATTAAACCTTATAAATAGGCCCTGTTCATTCTGGAAAATGAGAAGTACTAGAACAGGATTTCCTTTTAATTCTCACTAATATTCCCTGATATTTCCTGTCTATTTGGATTTCAAGTTCAGTATATCAAAAGACAGATGCCCAGAAGTTTATTAGTTTCGTGGATTCCATGATTCTTGGTTACCATTAAAAGTACGTAGCAAACATTTGGAAAGGGCAAAACCCTTGTCCCGTCTCAAAATTAAAAGACACACGGAAGGTGAAGGATTACAGGGTTCACCTTAAGACCAGAGTTACATCCAAATATGGCAAGAAGATTCTTTTTGTCCTGGAATCTGGCCTTAGTTGTTCTGAGGAACCTAACGGAATTAGAGTGCCCACTACCATTTACAAATTATAAGAGGATCAGAATGTTGCTGGAGTCCTTTAATGACTGATTCATAATATCCGAATGCTATATAGCTCTGAAACATTTGGGTAGCTCGAAGATCTGTTTCTTGGTAGTCCCATAGCAGACAACCTGGGAATTTTTTGGATTGAGAACATGTACAACAATGATTCTTTATTCGTACTTAGTTGGAGGCCATGTAGTGTCCTGTATGTGAGGACTCCCTTTTCCATGATTCCTTCTTCGAAACCCTGATTCTTGTTTAGCCGTCAGTAAGAAGTCATGTAGATTTTATGATAGATGGACCGTGAAAAACAGATTTCTTCTCTTTTATTAGCAAGAGGCCTCGTAGTTTTCTGTATATGAGGATTGCTATTACCCACATTCATGCCTCGAATCCCTGATTTTTCTTTAGCCATCAGCAGATTCCCTGTAGATTTTCAGGACTGAGGACTTGTGTAACCCAGATTCCTTATTTTTAGCAACAGCCATGCAGTAACCTGTATATGAGTACTCCTGTTAACAGATACATGCTTCCAAAGCTTGAATCTTGTTTATATCTTAGGAAGACGCCGTATACTTTTTTGGAGATTCAGAAAACATGTCACCCACATTCCTTATTCTTTCTTAGGAAAAGTCCGTGCATTGCCTGTATATGAGGATTTCTTTTCCCTAGTTTACGCTTCAAAAACCCAAATTCGTGTTTAGCCCTTAGCCAGAAACCCTGAAGTTTTATTGGGATGGAGGACACGTGTAAACCATATTCCTTATTCTCCTTTAGCAATAGACAGTGCAGTTTCCGGTACATGAGGACTCCCATTATCCAGATTCCTACTCCCAAAACCTGAATGGTTGTTATCTCTTATCAAGACGGTCTTTAGGTTTTTGGGATGGAGGCCTCGTGTAATCAAGATTCCTTATTCTTCCGTAGCAACAGGTCGTGAGTGTTCTGTATATGAGGACTCCCATTACTGAAATTCCTGCTTCATTCTCAGCAACACACCAAGATATTTCCTGGTGACCTAGAATTCCAGTAGCTTGGATATCAAGAAAAAGACTCCCATAAAGTTTTTGAGGAAATGGAACCTAAGATTTCTGGTCCCTTTTCAAAGACACACTAAAATTGTGGCGACATAGAATCCCAGATTGCTGATTAAACCTTATCAAGAGACTCTGTAGATTTAGGCGATTGAGAACTCAAAGAACCGGATTCCCTTTCCGTTCGCAGCAAGATGCCCTGAATTTCCCTGTCCATGTGGATTCCAAAACTCTGTGTACAAAAATGCAGGTGCCCAGATGTATCCTAGGGACGTGGAAGCCATAGATCCTGGTTACATTTTAATAATTCACACTAAATATTTGGCATCTGCAAAACACTCAGCCCCTCTATACATATGTAAAACAGAAATTTAAGGTTTAGAAAGTTCATCTTAAGACCAAAGTTACATCCAAATACGGCAATATGATACTTTTTTTCCGGGAATCTGGCCTTATTGTTCTGAGGATCTTAAGGGATTTGTACTACCAGATACCCGATTACAACTCTCAAGAGGACCAGAATGGTGCTGGAGTCCTGAAATGACTGCTTCATAATACCCACAAGCCAAATATCTCTGAAACATGAGACGAGCTCGAAGCCTTGATTCTTGTTTATACCGCAGCAAGACACCCTGGGAATTTGTGGGATTGTGGACAAGTTTATCACAGATTCCTTATTCTTCTTTACCGAGGGACAATGTAATGTTCTGTATATGACGACTCCCTTTCCCCAGAATCCTGTTTTAAAATCCTGATACTTGTTTTGCCATTAGCAAGATGGCATGTAGATATTGTGATGGAGGAACCGTGTAAAAGAGGTTTCTTAGTTCTCCTTAGCTAGAGATCATGTAGACTGCATTTGAGGACTGCTATTACCTATGTTACAGCTTCTAAACACTGATTTTGTTTAGCCCACAGCAGATGGCCTGTGATTTTAAGGACTGAGGACTGCTGTAACCCCGATTCTTTTTCTTCCTTGGCAAGTGGCTGTGTATTTTCCTGTATATTAGGACTCTCATTAGACACATCCTGCTTTGAAACTCTGATTCTTTTTAGAACTTTCCAAGATGCTCTGTAGACATTTTGGGATTGAGGACTCCTGTAACCCAGATTCCTTACTCTTTCTTATCAAAATATCATGTAGTGCCTGTAAACAAGGACTCCATTTTCCAGATTCATGCTCGAAAACACCATGATTTGTGTTTAGCCCATAGCAAGATGACCTTGAGCTTTTTTGGGATTGAAGACCAGAGAAACACAGATTCCTTATTCTTACTTAGCATTAGGCAGGGAAGTTTCCTTTATGTGAGGAATCCCATTACCCAGATTCCTACTTCAAAAACCTGATTCGTGGTTACATCTTAGAGAGACGGCTTGTAGTTTTTGGGATTGAGGACTCATATAAGGAAGATTCCTTAAACATCTTTAGCAATATGACGTGTAGTTTCCTGTATATGATGACCTCCATTACCCAGCTTCTTGCTTCACTCTGCATGATGTCGAGATAGTTCCTGGTGACCAAGAATTCCTGTTATTGTATATCAAGAGAAAGACGTCCATAATATTCTTTGGGAACTGGAATTCAAGATTCCTGGTTCCCCTTCCCAAGACCTCACCAAAATGTGGAAAATTCCAAACCCAAAACCCCAATTCCTACCTGCCCACCCACAAGAATTTTCTGTACTTTGAGGTCACCTGAATCGAGGAATTTTGTACCAATGTACCTTTTGATTCTGGGGAATATGATTATGGTCATAGATGGTCCCACGAAAGAAAAGGATTTCTAGGGCCAAATCCTGGATTACAACTAACAAGAGGACAAGAAAGATCCTGAGGATCTGTAATGACAGATTGAGCATATCCACGAAGCAAGTAGCTCTGAAAATTTAGGGATCCAGAAGCCCAGATTGCTGATTAAACATTGTCAAGGGGCCCTGTAGATTATGGAAAATGAGAAATCCTAGAACCGGATTTCCTCTTAATTCTCAGTAAGATGCCCTGATTTTTCCTGTCAATTTGGATTCCAAATTCAGTATATCGAAAGACAGATGTCCAGACCTTTCCTAGGGACGTGGATTCCATGATTCCTGTTTACCTTTAAAAATACGTACTAAACATTTGGCAACTGTAAAACCCTTGTCCCTTCTCAAAATAAAAAGATACACGGAAGGGGAAGGATTACAGGTTTCACCTTAAGGCCAGAGTTACATCCAAATATGGAAAGAAGATTCTTTTTGTCCTGAATATGACCTTAGTTGTTCCGAGGAACCTAACAGACTTGGAGTTCCCAATATCCATTTACAGCTTTTAAGAGGACCAGTGTGTTGCTGGAGTCTTGAAATGACCGATTCATACTCTCTGCATGCTAAATTGCTCAGAATCATTTGGGGGAGATCGAAGCTCTGTTTCTTGTTTGTCCCATAGCAGACACCCAACGAATTTTTGGATTGAGGACGCATACAACAATAATTCTTTATTCGTACTAAGTTGGAGGCAGTGTAGTGTCCTGTATGTGAGGACTCTCTTTCCCTAGATACCTGTTTTGAAACCCTAATTCTTGTTTAGCCCTTAGATTGACGCCATGTAGATTTTTTGATAGAGGAGCCGTGGGAAACAGATTTCTTCTTTCTTCTTAGCAAGAGGCCATGTATTTTCCTGTATAAGAGGATTCCTATTACCCACATTCATGCCTCAAATCCCTTTTTAGCCATCAGCAAGATGCCCTGTAGATTTTCAGGACTGAGGACTTGTATAATCCAGATTCCTTATTTTTAGAAACAGCCGTGTAGTTGCCTGTATATTAGTACTCCTGTTCACAGATACTGGCATCGAAAGTTTGATTATCATTTAAATCTTAGGAAGACGCCATGTACCTTTTTGGGGATTGAGAAAATATGTCACTCACATTCCTTATTCTTTCTTAGGAAAAGTCAGTGCAGTGGCCTTCATTTGAGGATTTCATTTCGCTACTTTATGCTTTAAAAACGCAAATTCGTGTTTATCCCTTAGCAAGACACCCTGAAGTTTTTTTTTAAGGATGGAGGACACGTGTAAACCAGATTACTTATTCTCCTTTAGCAATAGACAGTGCACTTTCCTATATATGAGGACTCCCATTGTCCAGATTCCTACTCCCAAAAACCTGAAAGATGGTTATCTCTTA
>NW_007260280.1:0-653 GCF_000164805.1 Carlito syrichta | reverse complement strand
AAGATAACCTTAAGCTTTTTTGGGATTGAGGACCCGAGAAACGCAGATTCCTTATTCTTACCTTCCAATAGGCAGTGAAGTTTCCTTTATGTGAGGACTCCCATTACCCAGATTCCTACTTCAAAACCTGGTTCGTGGTTACGTCTTAGGAAGACGGCCTTTAGTTTTTGGGATTGAGGACTCATGTAAGGAAGATTCCTTATACTTCTATAGTAATATGACACGTAGTTTCCTGTATATGACGACCTCCATTACCCAGCTTCCTACTTCACTCTGCAGGATGCCAAGACACTTCCTGGTGACCAAGAATTCCAGTTTTTTGGATCTCAAGAGAAAGACGTCCATAATGTTCTTTGGGAACTGGAATCCAAGATTCCTGGTTCCCGTTCACAAGACCTCCCAAAATGTGGAATATTCCAAACCCAAAACCCCAATTCCTACCTGCCCACCCACAAGAATTAACTGTACTTTGAGGTCACCTGAATCGATGAATTTTGGACCAATATAGTTTTTGATTCTGGAGAATAAGTTTATGGTCGTAGAAGGTCCCAGGAAACAAAAGAATTTCCAGGGCCAAATCCTTGATTACAACTAACAAGAGGACCAGAAATGTCCTGTGGATCTGTAATGACAGATTTAGAGTATCCACGTGA
>NW_007260279.1:552637-633502 GCF_000164805.1 Carlito syrichta | reverse complement strand
AAAGAGAAAAAAAATAGCAGTAAATAAAAAAGGGTAGATGAAGGAATGGAAGACAAAGATAGTTGATTTAAAGTTAGCTTTCAATTAATCATTTCTAATTATGGTTAGTGATCATTTTAGTTGACATCTGTTTAAAATGTTTACCATTAGAATGCTTAACAACCATCAAATTCCCTTTTCTCTAGATCTTACCCTTTGTCTCTTTTTGCTGGAGGAATGAGAGAAAAGGAGAAAAGAGAAAATATATGTACATTTTAGCAGTTTTCTGTAACAGTATATTCTGTTATATTTGTAGCATTGGATTTTGACTAATTGCATATTAAGGTATTAGCTTTAATTTGAATAATTTTCGTTGTGATATTGCCATGGTAACACTAGAAAAGGTGATATATTAATTTAATCATCAAGATTGGCATTTAAATATGAATATTAAATCTAGACATAGATATGAACATTCAGACTTCTAACTGCTAATACAAATTTGTTTTTTTCTTAAATACAACTATGCATTCTGAAAATTATTTAGACTTCTTGAAAAAAATGAAGAAGACAGGAGAATTAATTTTATCACATCAAAAATCACATTCCCTAAGAAGATAAAAATGTTTATAACTATATGGAGTTGCTAATCATATGTTGAAAAAGAGACCAGTTTTTAAAATTCTCTTTTACTACTACCATTTAACTGGAAGACTGAAACAAGCAAAGGGCTTGAGCAATTTCTTTTGAAAATTATTATTCACATATTTTACTAAAATATGACAATTTTACTGATTTTAAAATGTGCTAAAATTACAAGTTGTTTGTCTCTCACAGTGGAACAAGTTTCTCTAAATTATTTTTGCATGTGAAAAAAGTTTAAATGCTTAAAACGATTCAACTCAAATTTAAAATTTGTAAACAAAATCTGTTAAAATTTATTATTTTGTTTTAATTCAGTGCTTGATTACTGAAGTCTAGTAAACTGCAGTTTGTAATACAGTATATTTTTATCACTATTTTTATTATGGAGTGAATTTGAATGACACTCTCAACATTTATCTGCACGATATATTTTGGAAAAATAGATTTTAAAAAACCTCCAATATCTGAAAACTAGAATATCTAACAGAATATAAATGTTGAAATATTTATATCTTCTACCATCTGTCTCCCTCAAAAAATAATTAGATCAAAACTAGATTCCAGTTTTTTATTGAAGTAATGCAAGTGACTATGAATTTACTGTCCACCAAATTTCAAATGACACATTTTTTGCTTTTGTATATTTTATCTTACATTTTAATCTAGCCATTACTGAAAAAATTGTTTTAGGTTTCTCTAGATGTCTTCAATGTTTAGATAAAAGATTAATTAGCCATGCATTTTATCAAAAACATATTAAAACTACAGTTGTCAAATTTCCAAAGCAAAAGCTGACCACATATTTAAATTTGGTTCTTGTTCACTTATTCTAGTTTTCAATAGCTTTTTCTAATTTATTTTCTTTAGGGTTTTTTTTTTTTTGAGTTGGAGTCTCACTCTGTTGCTTAGTCTGGAGTACAGTGACATGCTCATGGCCACCACAGCCTCAACCTACTGGGTTCAGGGGATCCTTCTGCTTCAGTCTTCTAGGTAGCTGGAACTATAGGTTTGTGTCACCACACCCAGCTATTTATTTATTTATTGTAGAGACAAGGTCTCACCAAGTTGCCCAGGCTGATTTCAAACCCCTGGGCTCTAGTAATCCTCTCCTTGGCCTCCCAAAGGGTTGAGATTAAAGGCTTGAGCCACTGTGCCCAGCCAGTTTGCTTTAATACTATGGATCTACTAATTTAAAAACATTTAAAAATTTTTATTCTGATATCTAAGGAAATCAGTAATAAATTTTTGAGTTTCTATCTGTATCAATGCTTTTATTGCTATCAGGATTTTTTAAACACAAACTTTCACCCTTGTGTTCTTCTATGTTTTCAATTTTGGATTTTGCCCTCCAACCATTTTTTAAATTTGTATTTTAAGAGTTTATCTCATAAAACTTTGTGGGTGTTTTGTTTTGATTTTCAATACTTACACACCTGTGGTTGTTTTTTAGAACTCACATAATTACAGCTTACTGGAATAAAAAAAAAATCATAGACTTAAATTGATTTTTGGATCTCTCAAGAAGTGTTAACTTACCATGTGACTCTTCATTGTAGAATAAAAGGTCGGGGGGTGATGGTTAGGAACCAAGATGGTCACTGTGAAGTAGCAGTTCTGTGATGCTCTCATATAGCAAAACTTAGTGTAGAGATTCCATCATGTTTAGACAAAGCTACCCAGAGCATTTTTTAATGGGTTGATCATTGTGAACCCAGTAAAGAAAGGTCTTTGAGTACACAGACTCCAGAAAGAAACAGCAGGCATAGAATTCCAGGCATTCCATCCCCACACTGATTTCAAAATGTGCTAAACTTATAAACTGGGCAACAGCACACACAGAAGAGGAAGATCTGCTGGGAGAAGAAGATGGCTAGTTGCTAAATTGGTTTACTCCCTCCCCACAGTGCACTAAACATCAGTTTCACATGAGAGAAAATCTGATTGGGAAATGGTGGTGGGCTTCAGTGCCCAGATGGAACAGGGAGTGGTTCCCATGCAAAGGGACCCATCTGTGGGGGGAAACTGACTGACAAGCCCACCACTCTGATAGAGCAACAGACTGGTGTCTCTCTTTCAGGACAGGACAGACAGTGAGGATCCAACTCTTAACTAAACATGTTTGCATCCAGTGAAAGTTTCCTTGATCACACAAAGAACAAAAAAGGCAGGTATGGAACCCAGGAGCTACATGTCACCATGAGCTAGGAAAGGAATAGGAGATATGCTCACTGAAGGAGAAAGAGGGTGCAGAGATTCTGGGTCTTGCTGAATTGAGTCAGCCTCTTCCCTCCCTGCTGCCAACCATAAATCACAAACAACAGGCAGTGAATAATTTAGCATAACAAGTTTAGCAGGGAGAGGAAAACAGCAGTAACAGAACCTGCCAATGGGAAACAGACCCACCTGCTAGCCACAGCTGCCTTGGTAGCCTCTTTCCAAGTGGGAAGACAGCTAAATGACCAGAAAGCAAATGGGAGGTACAGAATTCCAGGTACTGCGTTCCTCACCCTTTTTCAGGCTCTGACAGAATCAGAAGCTCTGCTGAGACTGAAAACTGACTTGACTAATTTAGCAGAGGCAGAAGAAGAACCTGTAATTACAGTATCCAAACAGGGTGGAGCAAACAGCAGAATTTAACACTTCTCCTTCTCTCACTGAATGAGAGAATTATAGAAAAGAAAAAGATCCATCATAAATGAGGATAAAAATCAATGGAAAAACAGAGGTAACCCCCAGAGTCCTAAAGAGACAGTACCTCCCAAAACAGTCACTGAAAAACAATGAAAATCTCCCAGAACAACTTGCTTCAGATGACAGATCCAGAAATCAGACTGGATGGCAAAAATGAGCACAAATCAAAAATAAGAAGTGAAACTCAATGAAATTGTGAAGCAATTATCAATTTCAAAAATACCTATTCTGAAAAAAGGAAAATAAAAGAACTCCATCCTCAAAATAGATAACAAAATTACAAGCATAGGAAGCAGAATTAGCCAAGAAAGAATCTCAGAGTTTGAAGACAAAATCACAACTGACCCTGAAGAAATTAAAATGATCATCAAAAATTACTATAAAAACTCGCATGCAAATAAACTAGAAAACCTAAAGGAAGTGGAGCAGTTTCTGACATCACACAGTCTCCCAAGGTTGAAACAAGAAGAAATTGAAACTCCAAGCAGTCTAATAATAATCCAGGAAGTTGACTCAGTCATAAGAAATCTATCTACTCAAAAAAGTCCCAGACCAAATGGCTTCCCAACTGAATTACACAAGGCATACAAGGAGGAGCTGATACCAATCTTACTGAAAGTTTTCTAGGTAACTGAAAAAGAGGGAATGCTCTTCAACTTATTTTATGAGGCCGACATCATACTGATACACAAACCTGGCACAGGCACAACAAGGAACTATAATTACAGACCAATGTTCTTAATGTACAGATGCAAAAATTCTAAATAAGATTCTAGCAAATCAAATCCAACAACACATCTCAAGGATGATCCACCATGGCCAACTGGGCTTCATTCCTGGAATTCAGGGCTGGTTCAACATTTGCAAGACCATAGACATAATTCAGCACATGAATAGCTGTAAAAACAAAAACCACAAGATTATATCATTAGATGCAGAAAAAGCCTTTGACAAAATCCAGCATCTCTTCTTGATGAAAACTCTTGAACACCTAAACATAGAAGGAATATTCCTCAGAACAAGAGTTATATATGGTAAACCTACAGTCAACATTTTGCCCAATGGGCAGAAATTGGAAATATTCTTTCTGAGAACAAGAACTAGACAAGGATACCCACTCTCACCCCTCCAGTTGAACATAGTATTGGAAGTCCTAGCCAGATCAGTCAAGAGAAGGAAATCATGGGTATCCAAATAGCAAAAGAGAAAGTTAAGCTATTCCTCTTTGCAGATGATATGATTCTATATCTTGACTACCCTAGGAAGTCTGTCAAAAGCCTCCTTGCAGAGATAGTCAACTTTGGTAAAGTCTTGGGGGTACAAAATTAGCGTGCAAATGATAGTTGCCTTTCTATACACCAGCAACAAGCAGATAACCATATAAAAAGCACAATCTCATTTACAAGAGTCACACACAAAAAAAGAAATACCTTGGATCCACCTAACCAGAAAAGTGGAAGACCTTTGCAATGAGAACTACAAACTGCTGCTCAAAGAGAATGCTATAAAAGATAAGATAGAGAATTGGGACATCATTAAACTGAAAAGCTTTTGCACAGCAAAATAAACCATCAAGAGAGTGGGAAGAAAAGGAAAAAATATTTGCTAATTATGTATCTGACAAAGGCCTAACATCCAGGATCTACAAGGAATTCAAACAAACTGAAAGAAAAAAACAAAAACAAACAAACAAACAAAAATTTAAAAATGAGCAAAGGACATAAATACACAATTCTCAAAAGAAGATATACAAGCAGCTAACAGATACATTAAAAAATGCTCAGTCTCATTAATAATCAGAGAAATGCAAATCAAAACTGCAATGAAATGTCACCTAACCCCAGTAAGGATGGCTCTCATCAATAAATCAAAAAACAATATATGCTGGCAGGAATGCAGAGAAAAGAGACTGCTTCTACACAGTTGGTAGGAGTGCAGGCTAGTTCAACCTCTATGGAAAGCTGTATTGTGATTCCTAAAAAACTAAAAACTGACTTTTCATATGATCCATCAATAACTCACCTGGAAGCATACCCAGAAAAACATAAATCATTGTACAAAAAAGACACCTGTACATGCATGTTTATAGCTTCACTATTCACAATAGCAAAAACATGGAACCAACCCCACTGCCCATTAAAAGTGGACTGGATAAAAAAAATGTGTTACATATACATGATGGAGTATCACACAGACAAAAATAGAACAAGATCATAACTTTGTAGCAAACTGGATGAAGTTGGAGACCATCATACTTAATGACCCATCACAGAAATAAGTAACTTAATACTGAATGTTCTCACTTATAAGTGGGACCTGAACATTAAACACATTAGCATAAGGGAGGGATTGACAGCTTATGGACACTGCCATGGTAGGGTGGGATAGAAGGGGCACATAGCATCTCAAAGGGTACCTGGTTCTAGATGAGGGAAAATGAGGGCCATTTGAGGTTCCAAACTTTACTTGCATGAAGTCTGCTTGTGTAACTACTGCTGACTTGTACCCCATAAATCTATAATGAGAAAACTTAGTCTTGAAAATAAAAGAGGCAAGGCTTGGTGGCTCAGCCTGTAATCCCAGCACTTTGGGAGACTGGGTGAGTGGACTGTTTGAGCCCATAGCTTCGAGACCAGTCCAGGAAACTTGATGAGATCATCTCTCAATACATAAAAAGTTAGCTGGGCATGGTAATATGCACACCTGTAGTTCCAACTGCTTGGAAGGCAGAGGAGGAAGGATTGCTGGCACCCAGCATGTTGATGCTAGGGTAGCAGTGAGTTTGCCACAGTGAGACTCCAACTCGAAAGAAAGAAAGAAAGAAAGAAAGAAAGAAAGAAAGAAAGAAAGAAAGAAAGAAAGAAAGAAAGAAAGAAAGAAAGAAGGAAAGAAGGAAAGAAGGAAGGAAGGAAGGAAGGAAGGAAGGAAGGAAGGAAGGAAGGAAGGAGAAAGAAAGAAAAAGATAAGGTTGAAGTAAAGTGGAAATTAATGTATTTATTTTTAAGCTTGCCTTCTTATGTTTCCTTGTAGAATTATATACATATATACACTATAAATATGTACATTACACATGTATCTATAACATACATTAAGTAATGTGTGGCTGTATATATATGTAATAAATATTTGTGTGTATATCTATAACATATATATGTTTTATACACACACACACACACACATACACACACACACATACACACACGACTGTATAAATATAAAACCGCATATACCAGGGTACCAAAAATACATACACATTTTAAGGGATGTTACATATGTATTACTTTTTGAAGTTGAATTGAATTACAGTAGCAATGTGTAATATGATGTTCACTCAAAAGAAGACGATAATCAAATGAATACTAGCACCATCATATGACAGGCAGGACAGTCAAAGGATATGGTAGAAGCATGGTTGTCATTCAAGGAGCATTCAAGGAGCACAAACCATTCTGAAGTGGTATTTGATATTCAAGAATGTTGTGGAAGTTCAATGACAATGGAGGCGTGAATATGCAACAGAACTTCCAACACACCTAACAGTTGCACATATTCATTGGAACTTTGAGATGCATGGTACAGTGTGTGATGTGCACAAGGGAAGATCTGAGAGGTCTTGCACAGCAACGAGTCCTGCAAAAGTTCACCATAGGCAAAAATGTCTGGAAGCTGATGGTAACCACACTGAGAACCTCTTATAATTAAAGAAGTCAAATATAACTTATATTCATCTTTTGTTATGAGTATCATAATTTTAATACATTTTTTCCCTTCTTAAAGTGTGTATACTTTTTCGGCATCCTCTGTATATATACATAAAGCCATGTGTCGCTTAAAAACAAAGATATGTTCTGAGAGATGAATTTCTAGTCAGTGTTTGTCACTGCACAAACATCATAAAGTACATTTACACAAACCTAGATAATATAGACTATTACACTTCTAAACCAAATGGTTTGGCTTCTTAGGCTAAAAACCTTTATAGCATGTTATTGTACTGAATATTGTAGGTTACTGTAATAAATTGGTAAGTTTTGTGTATCTACACATATCTCTATATCAAAAAGTGCAGTAAAAGTGCAATATTAATATTTTTTAATGGCATATCTGTGTAAAGTAGTTACCATGAATGGAGCTTGTAGGAATGAAAATTTCTCTGGGTGATTCAGTGAATAATTTGTGAGTGAATGTGAAGGCCTAGGACACTACTGTGCACTACTGTAGAATTTATAAACATTATACACTTAGCCTATATTAATTTTATTTAAAAAATCATCAATGATACATTAACCTTAACCTACTGTAAACTTTTTACTGTTTGAACTTCTTAATTTTTAAAACTTTTAAAAATTATTTTTAATAACATTTAGTTAAAATCAACACATTGGACAGCTGTAAAATTTTTAAAATTTTTCTTATTCCATACGCCTATTGTATTTTTAAATATTTATCAATTATTTTACTTTTTAAACTTTTTTTTACAAAACCAAGACACAGACATACACATTAACCTAGACCTACACAGGATCAGGATAATCAGTATAACCATCTTCCACCTCTACATCTTTTCCCACTAGAAGATCTTCTGAGATCATAACACATGGAGCTGTAATTTTCTATGATAACAATGCCTTCTTCTAGAATACCTCCTGAAGAACTTATTCTTCTTAGACGTATGTCCATGATGGTTTGTTTGGTTTATCTTTATTGTAAGAGATTTGTTTGCAAGCAGATGCTGTCCCATGAACATTTCACTATATTAATGAAATCCCTTCAGTGTTGGGGACCATGTTTTCTTTTTGTTTTTAATTATTTTATCTTAAAATTGTGGGGTACAAATGAGGGTTAGTTACATATGTGGACATCATACAGGTAAAATGTGGGTACCCTTATGTTGTTATGTGAACCCCCCCTTCCCTGGCAGTGTCTCACTACTACTAAACACTTTCTTATGCAACTATGATACATGTTTAATGTCCACTTATGAGTGAGTACATGTGGTACTCAGAACTTTGTTTCTGTGATAAATCACTGAGTATAATAGACTCTAATTCCATCCAGGTTGCTGAAAAGTTCATAATTTTGTTTTTCTTTATGGCTGCATAATATTCCATCATGTAAATGTACCACATTTTCTTTATCCAGTTCACTTTTGATGGGCAGCACAATCAATTCCATGTTTTTCCTATTGGGAATAATGCAATAAACATGTGCATGCAGATATCTTTATTACAGAGTGATTTGAGTTCCTCCAGGTATATTCCCAGAAGGGGGATTGCTGGATCATACAGAAGGTCAATTTTCAGATGTTTTTTAGAAATTGCCACACTATTTTCCACAGGAGTTGCAGTAGTTTACATTCCCACCAACAATGTAAAAGTGTTCCCTTTTCCCCACATCCTCTCCAACATCTGTTGTTTTTTGAGTTATTGATGAGGGCCAACCTGCCTGGAAGTAAGAGCCTGCCAGTGTGGTTTCAATTTACATTTTTTTGATAATTAGTGAGGCTGAGCATTTTCTCATGTATATGTTGGCTGCTTGTATGTCTTCTTTTGAGAAGTGTCTATTCATATCTTTTGCCCATTTTTTAATAAGGTTGTATGAATGCTTTTTTTCCCTTTTGGCATATTTGAATTCCTTGTAGATCCTGGATGTTAGGCCTTTTTCAGATATACATTTAGCAAATATTCTTTCCCATTCCATGGGCTATCTCCCTACTCTCTTGATGGTTTCTTTTGCTTTGCAAGAGCTTTTCAGTTTGATGAGATCCCACTTGTCTATCTTATCTTTTATGGTTTGCTTTTGGAGAGTTAGTCAGGACTTGGTTGCCTATTCCAAATTCCGTAATGGTGTTTCCTACATTTTCTTCTAAGATTCTTATAGCTTTTGGTTTTACATTTAGATCTTTGATTTAGAGTTGATTTTTGTGTGTGGTGATAGGTAGAGATCTTATTTCAGTCTCCTGTATGTAGTTAGTCAGTTTTCCCAGCACCATTTACTGAATAGGTTCTCTTTTCCCCAGTGGTTATTGGTGGAGGTTTTGTCAAAGATGAGTTGGTTGAGGAATTGAGGCTTTACTTCTGGAATCTCTGTCCTGTTTCATTGGTCTATATGCCTGTTCTTGTACCAATATCAGGCTGTTCTGATTATTGTAGCTTTACTGTAGAGATTGAAAAGGGGGAGTGATACCTCCAACATTGTTTCTTTTGCTAAGGATTGTTTTGGCTATTTATGGTCTTTTTGGTTTCCATTTGAATTTCTGTATTATTTCCAGGTCTGAGAAGAATGATGTTAGTAATTTAATAGGTATTGTGTTAAATCTGTAGTTAGCTTTTGGTAGGATGGACATCTTAACAATGTTAATTCTTCCAATCCATGAGCATGGAATATTTTTCCATTTGTTTGTGTCTTCTTAGATTTCTTTGAGCAGTGTTTTGTAGTTTTCATTGTAAAGATCTTTCACTTCTTTGATTAGGAAGATGCCAAGGTATTTCATTTCTTTCTTGGTCATTGTAAATGAGATTGTGTTTTTTATTTGGGTTTCTGTCTGTTTATTATTGGTGTACAGAAATCTGACTGGCTTTTACATGTTTATTTTATACCCTGAGACTTTGCCAAGGTCCTTTATCAGTGCAAGAAGGTTTATGACAGATTATCTTTGGTTTTCAAGGTATAGGATCATGTCATCCATGAAAAGGGATAACTTACCTTCTTCTTTTCCTATTTGGTTACCCTTGATTTCCTTCTCTTGTCTAATTGTTCTAGCTAGGACTTTGAACACAATGTTGAAAAGGAGAGGTGAAAGTGGGCAGCTTTGTCTTGTTCTGGCTTTCAGGGGAAATTCTTCCAATTTCTGACCTTTCAGCTGTATGTTAACTGTGGGTTTATCATAGATGCTGATGAATATTTTGAGGTATGTTATATGTATGCCTAAGTGTTCAAAGGTTTTTTTCAAGAAGGGATGATGGATTTTATCAAAAGTTTTTTCTGCATCTAATAACCTAACCATATGATTCTTGTTTTTACATTTGTTGATGTATTTAATTGTATTTATGGTCTTGTGAATATTGAACCAGCCCTGTATCCCAGCAATGAAGTCTCCTTGGTCATGGTTGATGATTTTTCAAATGTGTTGTTTAATCCAGTTTGCTAATATTTTGTTGAGAATGTTTTCATCCATGCTCATCAAGGATATTGGCCTGTAGTTTTATTTCTTTGTTGGATCTTTACCCAGTTTGAATATTAGTGTGATGTTAGCTTCATAAAATAATTTGGGGAGAGTTACAACTTTTTCAATTGCCTGGAATTCTTCCAATAGGATTGGATTTAGCTCCTCCTTGTATGTTTTGTAGAATTCTCCTGGAAAACCATCTGATCCAGAACATTTTTTGGGGAGTAGTTTTCTTATGATGAAGTCAATTTCCTGGATTGTTATTGGTCTATTTAGGGTCTCTTTTTCCTCTTGTTTCAACCTTGGGAGATTGTGTGCTGTCAGAAAGTCCTCCATTTCACTTAGATTTTTGCGTTTGTTCCCATACAAGTGTACACAGTAATCTCTGACAGCCTTTTTTATTTCTTTGGGATTAGTTATGACTTGATCTTTTGCATTTCTGGTTGTGCTTATTTGGGCTTTTTCTTGGGCAGCCTTGCTAAGGGCCCATCAATCTTGTTTATTCTTTCAGGAAACCAACCTTTTGTTTTGTTGATTTTTTTCTATGATATTTTTGTCTTCTATGACCCATATGTGTTTGTCTGTTTGTTTGTTTTAATCTGGATTCTTCTGCTGAAGTGAGGGTTTTGGTGGTCTTGTTTTTCCAGTTCCCTTAGGTGATTCATTAGACTGTTAACTTGTGATCTCTTACCATTTTCTTCATATGTATTTGTAGAAATATGAATTCCCCCCTTCGTACTGTTTTCATGATATCCCAGTGGTTTTGGTAAGATGTTTCATATTTCAATTTGTTTTCAGGTATCTTTTAATTTCTTCTTTGCTTTCCATGTTGATCCAGAAGTTGTTCAGCATCATACTGTTTAGTGTCCGTGTCTTGTGGATTTTGGGGGAACATTGTTGGTTTTGAAATTTATTTTTATTCCACTGTGGTCTGAAAAGGTGCAAGACAGTATTTTGATCTTATGAAATTTGTTTACACTTGATTTATGACTGAGGATGTGGTTGATCTTGGAGTGTACGCCATGAGGTGAAGAGTAGAATGTATAATTTGTGTTTGTTGAGTGGAGTGTTCTGTAGGTGTCTGTTAGGTCCATTTGGTCAACCATCAGGTTGAGATTCCAGATCTCTTTGTTGATTTTTTGCCTGGTTGGTCTACCTAGGGTAGATAGTGGGGTAATAAAATTCCTAGCTATGATAGTGTTAGAGTCAATATCTTTTTTAAAGTTTACTTAGTAGCTGCTTTATAAAATATAGTGCTCCTATGTTTGGTGCATTTATGTTTAGGATGGATATTTTTTGTTGATAAATTGAACTTTTTCTCATTATGTAGCATTCTTCTATATCTTTTTAAGTTTTTGATTTTTTAAAGGTTATTTTGTCTGATGTTAAGATTGTGACTTCTGCTTTCTTTTGTTCCATTCACCTCAAAATTTGTTTTCCATCCTCTAACTTTGAATCTGTGAGTGTCCCTTCTGGCAAGATGAGTCTCCTGAAGACAGTATATTGTTGCATCATGTTTCTTTATCCAGTTTTCTATTCTATGCCTTTTCAGTGGTGCATTTAGTCCATTCACATTCAGGCTGATTATTGAAATGTGAGAGTTTTTCCCGTTATAAGGTTCTTATAGAACTTGTTATTGTTTGCTTACTTGTTTGTTGCTGCTTTTATTTGGGAGTTGATTTATGTGTGCGTTTCAATCTTGCAGTTGTGATGCACGGTTTACTGGTTCTTTGTTTTCTTGTGTTCTTGGAAGGAACATGGTTATTCTTTTTTTCTTTCTTCTGTACCTAATACCTTCTTAAGTGTCTCTTTTAGAGCTGGCCTGGAGGCAGAATACATTCTTAGTGATTGAATGTCTGAGAAGGATTTAATTCTCCATCACTGAAGAAGCTTAGCTTAGCTGGGTAGAAAATTCTTGGTTGGAATTGCTTATCTTTGAATGTTTTGAAGATTGGACTCCATTCTTTTCTAGCCCACTGTGTTTCCGTAGATAAGTCTGCAGCTATTCTAATTGATCTTCCCTGGTAGGTAGTCTGAATTTTCTGTCTTGCTGTCTATAGGATTTTTCCTTTTATACCTACTTTGTGTAAGAGAATTACTCTGTGTCTAGGCATTGCTCCTCTTATTTGATGCCTTGCAGGGGTTCTCTGCATTTCTTGCATTAGGATTGTTGTGTCTCTGATGAGATGTGGGAAGTTTTCTGGGATGACCTCTTGGGAATGTTTGTTCCAGGCTGCTCTCATTCTCCTTATCTTCTTCAGGGATATCTATGAGTCTTAGATTCAGTCTCTTAATATAGTCAGACATCTCCTTAAGACTTTGTCCCATCTTTTTAAGTTTCCTTTCTATGTTTTTAACAGATTGGGTTTGTTCCAGAGTTTGGTCTTCAAGTTCTGAAATTCTATCTTCTGCCTAATTCCTCTTTTCATGATTGTCAACTTATTATTTACTTCATTTACTGCATTCTTTATAGTTTATATCTCAGCCATTCTTTCATGTTTTCATCTTGCTTTTCTTGGTTTTTGTTTATCTTTTCCATCCAATCCTTGATCTCTGCATTAGTAGCCTAAGACCAGTCAATTTGGATGCTGTTCATTGTTTGAGTTCTGAAGTCTGTATATTCATGGACTATCATCTTTGGACTTTGTATGGTGCCTATTGTCCTCCTTTGTTTTTTCTTCATTTGTTGTGGTGGGTTATTCTTTTTTATTCACTTGTGTTGCTCAGTAAGAAAGGAGTAGCTTCCACTTCTTTTGCTAAACCCCCTGTTATTGCTTGAATGAAGTCTCTGGACTAGTTTGATTTTTGGAACTGGGTTGGAGCAGAGTAGCTATCTTGCTCCTTTGTAGATTTGAGATTTGAATGTGGTGTATTAAGGGCTGCTAAGATCCAAAAGCTGTCTGATGATCACAATGTTTGCTGATTGGTGTCTGGACCCCCAGGGGTCTACTTCCCACCACCTTACAGTATGTCCATACAATGGGAGCATATGTATTTCCCTGGGTACAAAAAAAAACATGAAGGAATGGAAAGGAGTTAATAAAGAGAGAATGTAGAGGAGATGGCAATGGAGAGAACAAAGAAAAGAGGGAAAAAAATATAAACCAGAAAACAATGAGATAAGCAAAGAGAGAGAAAAAAGAACAAGGAAGAGTAAACCACACCAAAATAGCAACAAAAACAAAACAAAATGAAGAAAAACAAAGAAAGGATCACGACAGAGCTTAAGATGGTGGGTGACAGGCGAGGCTGTAAGAGTCCCTATGGAGGCAAGTGACAGTAAAGACTCTCTGTGTGAGTAGGCAGGTGCTGGTGGGAATGTGAAAGTCCATCTGAGGGGATACTCGGCTGCATGCACCTGGTCCCCACTCTGAGGGTGATTGCAAGCCCCCATCACCCTGAAATTAGAGAACAGCTTGCAAGATCACATGCAGAAACATCTGCTGCCTGTGGGAACATGCCTGAGAAAAGGCTGACAAATCCAGCTGATTCCCAGTGCCTGGCACTGGGCACACACCATAACCTGTCATACTGGACCCACTGGAGCACAGGATCTGATTGGAGAGAGAGCATCAGGGAATCCAGAGAGGAGTACATACCTGGGGAGTAGCCACCCACCACAGTCATTTTCCAGGCAGAGATTTGCATTTCCCCACCAGGTTCCCCACCACCCCGCATCCTCCAACTTGTTGCCCAAGCAGCAAGGACAAACTATTGCCCCAGGCACTCTCTCACCATTAAAGTAGGAGAGACACTGCTCTGGGCTTTGCCTCACCACTTCAGTACCTAGCAAGGTGCTGGAAGGGGCTGTGCATGGAGTCCAGAGATGCGATCTCTGTGAATGGCAGATCAACTACTCAAGGCTGGATGGTAGTCCAAAGGAAATATCCTGAGAGCACAAACTTCAGAGGGACCTGACAAGTTGTTGGGAGCCAGCCATGGAGGCCTGCCTGCTGACAAAGTCCAGGGGACTGAAGACCCCGGGCCGCAAAATGAACCTGGGCAGCTGAAACCCTTCTTTCTTCTAATTTTGTTGTTGATGCAGCCGGAGAATTCTGCATGGTCTGAAGGTGAAAAACAAAACTCCAATTCACGTCACCCATGACCCCATGCATAGAAACCAGCGAGTACTTTACGAGAAAAGGCTGTTTTTATTTTCATTTATTTCCCTATTTGATTATGTTCCCGACATCTTAGTGCTGGACTTTGTTGTCACTCAGTTTAGTGTTACAGTCGGAGAGCTCCCCATGAGTACAGGGAGTGTTCCTTTCAGCATTCAGAAAAACCTTTTGATCTCGCTAGGAGTTATGAGCCTAGTAGTGTTGATTTTTGGTTAACAATTAATCAGATTTCTTTAAGTTTTACTTTACCCCAGTTAATCTACATTGCAGCTTACGTGCTAGGATATAGTTATAATCTAGTTACCATACTTATTCAAGTTTTTATGAAAGGAAATAAATATTTTGCGTTAGGTTGCTTTTATTATAATAGATTTAATAATATAAATTCGATTTAAGCATATGCTATTCAATCACTTTTAGATTGTATTGGTTATCATAGAAATGATTTATATATTTGTTTTTATAGTTTAAGTATTATATTAAAAAGCAGTTAGACAAATGATATATTGTTGTGGATTAAGAATAATGTTATGTTTAGCCCCTTAAATTATTATATACATATTATATGAATTATTAGCTGAGAGCTTGTGGGTCAGTAATTAATATAAGGTGGTTAAGGGGTTTTTGTTGAATTAAGTTAAGTTTTGTAGATTAAGAAAATTAATATGTTTGGTTTGTAGCCTTTTTTATTACATGATTTATTTGTTGGAAAATTGTGGTGTTTGAAACCTGGTTATCATCATGAAGCACTGTGGGGACTTTTAGAGATAACCAGCAAATTTAGCATCATGGATGATAAACGAGAACAGCGTATTTTGAAAATCACAAGACTTTTTGAAGAAATCATCATACATGGAGCAATGTGCATTGAGAAGCCTTCCTGAGGCATGTACGCATGAACTGCCTGTTTTGTTTTTTGTTTTAGATAAGGTTATTGATTAAGTTACTAATTATATCATGTTGTAGGAATTTTTTTGTTTTTTTCTTTGTAAGAATAGTATAAAAGCTCACTGTAAGCTGACAATAAATGGATCTGTCCTGGTCACAAGAGTCAGTTGTCTGAAGTGTTTCCTTCAATGCTGATGCCATTCCTCTTTCAGGAGACCCTGAACCTAGCTAGAGCGGGACTCCGGCAACAAGTGCTAAGTTCCAGGCACCCCACCCCCTACCCTGATCCAGCCATGGAACAAAGTGTGTGGCCAGCAAAGGACAAAGAAGAACTCCAAAGAGATCAGTGGTGAGTCTGGGACTGACTCAAATCCCATCCTCCCCAGCAATCCTCTGAAAGTCAGACCCACACAGCTGGGACACAACTGAGAGGGACAAAACCAGATGGAGCATGGACATCCATCACAATAGGAGAACCCCATTCCAGGATAGACTGGCTGGGACAACCTCGTGACAGTACATACCTGGGGAAGAGACTATCCTGTACATCCCCACCAGATATCTCCCTGACCATATGAGAGTGGGAGGGGAGGACTGCAGCCCCACTCACCTCCACTGTCCCTCATCTTTCCCTGCTTCATTCCCTGAGGAGAGAGTGAAAAAAGAGGTGGCTCTGCAGAAGAGATGTGATTAGAGGAACAGTTAGAGCCTGCCATAAGAGGACAGGTTTTTTTGTTTTTGTTTTTTTGATTTGTTCTGTTTTGTTTCTTTAAATTTTCAAATTTTTTAATGTTAATAACTTTCTGTTTGTTAGTTCATCTATTTTTAAAATATTTTTCCTTTGTGCATGAATGTGTATGTGAAGATTTGATCTGCATCACCTCCAATTTTTTTTCTTTTCTTTTTCCATTTTTTTCTTCTTTTATTTGTCATTCTCTGTTTATGTATGCACATGAATGGTTGTGTTCATATTTTGATTTTGCTGTTGGTTTTTGCTCTTTTGTTCTTTTTTTTTTAATATTCATTCTTTTTAGTTTAAGGGGTGTGTCAATATATGTGTGAGGGTTCCACCTCAATCCCTCCCATTTTTTTCTTATTCTCTCCCCTTTGGTATTTTTGTCATTCTTCTCTATTCACTTTGTACTAGGCATATTTGTGTGTGCCCTTAGTTTTCTTGGTTTTTTGTTGTTGTGGTGGTGGTGGTGGTGGTTTGTTTTGTTATGCTTTATTGTTATTCCAGATTGTTTTGTAGTATTGGTTTCTGTTTTGCATCATCATATAGAGTTGTGGTGGGGAGTGGATCTCAGGAAACACATATCACAATGAGTGAACATTCTGATTTGCAAGTAGCATCTGATTCCTAGCACACTATCCCCTACTTTACTCAGATTTCAAAAACTACAAGAGACAGCAAACCTTCCTATCCACCATCCCATTTCAAAATAGAACAAATCCAGAGCCCAGATCAGGGAAGAATAGAGGACTGAGAAAGCATCAGAAGGGAAAGCCACTCCCACTGACACTGAATAACAGAACTAAAGAAAAAAACAAGGAATCTGTCACAAATGAGGAAAAGTCAAAGGAAAACCTCAGGCAATTCCAAGTCTACCAAAGACAAAACTCCTGAGAAATGAGACCTTGGTGCCCCAAAAATGGAAATCACCAATGACTGGCCCAAGAGTATTACAGGGATTAGGGACTGGTTGGAAAGAGTGAATAAGACTCAAGAGGGACAAGATGCAACACTGAAGAAGCTTGTAACAGAGATTCTGGCAATAAAAAATTTTATCCAGGAAATAAATAGCAAGATGACAAGCATGAAAAGCAGAATTAATCTAGCTGCAGAAAGAATCTCAGAACTTGAAGACTGGAACTTGGAATTAACATGATGTGTTAAAAACATAGAAAGAAGACTCAGAAAGAAAAACAAAGCCTACAAGAGATGTGTGATTATATTAAAAGGACAAACCTATGCTGGATTGGAATCCCAGAGGAAAAAAGGGAAATGGGGAACAACTTGGCGCAAGTATTCCAGGAAGTAATCCAAGAAAACTTTTCCAATCTCACCAGAAATGTGACTGGCCAAGCACAAGAGATACAGAGAACCCACACAAGACATCAAATGAGAAGACCAACCCCTAGACACATAGTAATTTGCCTACACAAAGCAGGCACAAAAGAAAAAATACTAAAGGCAGCAAGAGAGAAAGGGCAGACTACCTACCAGGGCAAATCAATCAGAATAGCAGCAGACCTATCGGCAGAAACACTACAAGCAAGAAGGGAATATAGGAGTCCTATATTCAAAGTCCTAAAAGAAAAACAATTTCAACCAAGATTTCCTATCCAGTCAAGTTCAACTTCATCAGTGATGAAGAATTAAAATCCTTCCCAGACATCCAATGCCTAAGAGATTATGCAGGTTTCAGACCAACTCCACAGGAGACACTTAAAAAGGTATTAAGCACAGAAGAAAGGAAAAAAGAATGACCACATAATTCCTAAGAGAACAACAGAACACAGAATCAACAGAGAATACAGTGCAGCAATAAACTTGAAAACACATGCACACATTAATCCCAAAACCAAGAGAAAACAAGCAAACAAAGAAAAAACTTTATAAGAACCTCATGACAGGGATAAGCAATCACATTTCAGTAATCAGTCTGAATGTGAATGGACTAAATGCACCACTGAAAAGACATGGACTGGTGGACTGGATAAGAAACCATGACCCCATTATTTGCTGTATCCAGGAGACTCATCTCACTACAAGGGACACACACAGACTCAAACTTAAAGGATGGAAAACGAGTTTCCAGGCAAAGGGATCATAAAAAGAAGGCAGAAGTTGCAATTTTAATATCAGGCAAAACAACTTTTAAGCTGTCAGAAATTTTAAAAGATGCAAAAGGACACTAAACAATGAAAAGTTTCAATCCATCAACAAGAAATATTCATCCTAAACATATATGCACCTTACACAGGAGTACCAGCATTTATAAAGCAACTACTAAATAAACTTTAAAAAGATACTGTCTCTAACACTATTACAGGAGATTTGACTACCCCACTGACAGCCCTAGATAGACCATTGAGGCAAAAAATCAACAAGGAGATCCAGAACCTAAACTTGAAACTTTACCAAATGGACTTAGTAGATACCTACAATTGTACCACCCAACAACCAGAGAATATACATTCTACTCATCAACACAAGGAACATACTCCAAGATCAATCACATCCTTGGCCATAAATCAAGCATAAACAAATTCCATAAGGTCAAAATCTTGCCATGCACATTTTCAGACCACAGTGGAATAAAAATAAATATCAAAACCAAATCAGTGAAGAAATTGAAAGATTCCTGGAAACATATGAAAATGAAAACCATCTTACCCAGCCCTCTAAGAAGCCATGAAATCAGTTCAAAGAGGGGAGTCCATATCTTTATAAGCACACATCAAGAAATGGAAAGATCACAATTGGAGAGTCTAATAAATCACCTAAGGGAGCTGGAAAGAGAAGATACCAAAACCCCAATTCTAGCAGAAGAATCCAAATCACAAAAATAAGAGCCCAAATACAGGACATGAAAGACAAAAAATGTCATAGAAAACATCAACAAAACAAAAAGCTGGTTCTTTGAAAGAATTAACAAGATTGACAGGGCCCTAGCCAGAATGACCAAGAAAAAGAAAAAGCCCAAATAAACACAATCAGAAATACAAAAGATCAAATCACAACTGACCTGTAAGAAACACAAAGGATTATCAGAGATTACTATGTACACCTATATGGAAATAAACTTGATAACCTAGATGAAATGGAGGACTTTCTGACATCACACAACCTCCCCAGATTAAAACAAGAATACACGGAGACACTAAATAGACCAATAACAACCCAGGAAATTGACTGTGTCATACGAAAACTACCTACAAAAAACAGCCCTGGACTGGATGGCTTTCCAGCAGAATTCTACAAAATGTACAAGAAGGAGATGACATCAATATTATTGAAAGTATTCCAGGCAATTGAAAAAGATGAAATTCTCCCCAACCATTTTACGAGGCTAATATACAAACCGGATAAAGATCCAACAAAGAAAGGGAATTACAGGCCAATATCCCATATGAACATAGATGCAAAAATCCTCAACAAGATTCTAGCAAATCAGATTCAAAAACACATCTCAAAAATTATCCACCATGACCAAGCTGGCTTCATCCCCAGGATGCAGGGCTGGTTCAACATTTGCAAGACCATAAATGTAATTAAATACATCAGCAGAGGTAAAAACAAGAACCACATGATTATCTCATTAGATGCAGAGAAAGCTTTTGATAAAATCCAGCATCCTTTCTTGATAAAAACCCTCAAACACCTATGTACAGAAGAAACATACCTCAAAATAGTAAATGCCATCTTCGACAAACTGAAAGCTAACACATTGCTAAATGGACAGAAACTAGAAACATTTCCCTTGAAAACTGGAACAAGACAAGGCTGCCCATTCTCACCCCTCTCATTCAATATTGTGTTGATGTCCTAGCTCAGGCAATTAGACAAATGAAGAAAATCAGGGGTATCCAAATAGGAAAAGAGAAAGTCAAGTTATCCCTCTTTGCTGGTTATATGATCCTATACCTTGAAAATTCAAGAAAATCTGTCAAAAACCTGTTTGCACTGATAGAGGACTTTGGCAATGTCTCAGGTTACAAAATAAATGCGCAAAAGCTAGTTGCACTCCAATACACCAACAACAAGCAGGCAGAGACTCAAATAAAAAGCACAATCCCATTCACAATAGCAACCAAAAAAATAAAATATGTCGACATCTTCCTAACCAGAGAAGTGAAAGATCTTTACATTGAGAATTACAAAACACTGCTCAAAGAAATCCAAGAAGACACAAACAAATGGAAGAATATTCCATGCTCATGGATAGGGAGAATCAACATTATGAAGATGTCCATCTTACCAAAGGCAATCTACAAATCCAATGCAATACCCAATAAGTTACCAATATCGTGCTTTTCAGACCTGGAAATGACAATACAGAAATTCATGTGGAATCATAAACCACCACGAATAGCCAAAACAATCCTTAGCAAAAGAAACAAAGCAGGAGGTATTACACTTCCAGACTTCAAACTTTACCATAAGGTTATAGTAATCAAAACAACCTGGTATTGGTACAAGAACAGGCACATAGACCAATGGAACAGGATAGAGATTCCGGAAGTAAAGCTTCAATTCTTCAACCAACTCATCTTTGACAAAGCCTCCAACAATAACCACTGGGGAGAGGAGAACCTATTCAGTAAATGGTGCTGGGAAAACTGGCTGATCACATGCAGAAGATTGAAACAGGACCCCTACCTATCACCATACACAAAAATTAACTAAATGAATCAAAGATCTAAATATAAAACCTCAAACTATAAGAATCTTAGAAAACGCAGGAGACACCCTTATGGAAATTGGAACTGGGAACCAATTCCTATTCAGAACGCTAAAGGCCAATACCTTAAGAAATAAAATAGACAAGTGGGACCTCATCAAATGAAAGAGCTTCTGCAAAGCAAAGGAAACTATCAAGAAAGCAGGGAAACAGCCCACAGAATGGGAAAAAACATTTGCCAACTGTATATCTGACAATGGCCTAACATCTAGGATCTACAAGAAACTCAAACACGCCGAAAGAAAAAAACAAAACAAAACAAGCAGTCCCTTTAAAATGTGGGCAAAAAACATGAATAGACACTTCTTAGAAGAAGATATGCAGGCAGCCAACAGACATGAAAAAGTGCTCAGCCTCACTCATCATCAGAGAAATGCAAATCAAAACCACATTGAGATACTACCTGGCCCCTATAAGAATGGCCATCATTAATAAAACAAACAACAACAAATGCTGGTGAGGATGTGGATAAAAAGGAACGCTTCTACACTGCTGCTGGGAATGCAAACTAGTACAAACTCTTTGGACGACAGTGTGGCAATTTCTGAAAGAACTGGAAATTGACCTTCCATATGACCTAGCAATTCCCCTATTGGGAATATTCCTGGAGGATTTCAAATTATTCTACAAAAAAGATACCTGTATACATATGTTTGTTATAGCTCTATTCACAATAGCAAAAACATGGAACCAATCGTGTTGCCCATCAAAACTGGACTGAATAAAGAAAATGTGGTACATATACACAATGGAATATTATGCAGCCATAAAGGAGGACAAATATATGGACTGTGCAGCAACTTGGATGGATTTGGAGTCAATCATACTCAGTGATCTATCACAGAAACAAAGAACAGAATTCCATATGTTCTCACTTATAAGCAGACATTGAACAATTATAATGATATAAGAAAACGATTGGCATTCTGCAAATTAGTGGGAAACTGTCAGGGGAGGAGAGGTGGGATTGGCAGTTGAGGGAAACTGCTAGGGGAGGGAGGGGCATACCTCAGCAACAATGGTACCTGGAAGATCAATGTTTATATACCTCATCCTGAATTGTACCCCACATCTTTATAATTAAAATTTTTAAATTAATTAATTAATTAAATTTAAAAAGAATGCCAATTAAACAAAAACAAAGGGGGAAAAAAAAGCACATTTACAAGCAAAAACTCCAAAGAAACTAAAACCAATAATATGAGGAAATTTTCATATTCATATATAGCCTTATTGGACAGAAAGAAGGAGAAGGGGTAAAACAGAACAAAATGCCCACTCCAAAAAAGCTACGTTTAAAAAAAATAGGTAGAGTCACACAGATACAAAAAGATAAAATAAAATAAAACCCCAAACCAACAACAACAAAAAACTTATATAATTCCTGAGCACCCTCTTTCGGCAGTTTCAAGAATGAAGGTTTCTTGTGGGAGTGACCGAAACACTGCTTCTCTTAGCTGGCAGCAGATGGGAAGGGTTTTGGAAGGGAGGAGCTATCGACTTTTAAATTTGTCCCTCTGTTCACCCCTGGCAGTTGTGGAGAGGCTGGAAGGTGTCGCTCGTTGATCCACCTATGTTTATCCCTTTCTGTGTGTGCCAATACGAATGTTGCCCACCTGAGTTACCTGTCTCGCAAATCACTTGGGAAAGGTTGTAGGGTCACTTTAAAACTCACCCCTATTCATCCTCTGTGAGCAGAGACTAGGTTCTTAAGTTGCAGTGCAGACCACAAATGCTTCAAATCTAACCCCCTGTTTACCCTGTGGAGTTGGGATAAGGTTGAGAACTACCCCTAGATGAATCGCTTATGTCCAGGTCTCTCCATGTGTGTTGGTCAGAAAGTTGCCCACCTGAGTCACACGTCTCACAGATTAGTCGAAAAAAGGGTGCTGGGTCATTTAAAACTCACCGCCATTTTACTGTGATCTGCAAATGCTTCAGGTGGGGGATGGGGCATCTGGGTCTCCTTGGCTGGGACGCTGGTCAGGTTACTCTGGTATATTTTCTTGCAGTTTGCATTGCTGGTGTCTGACCTGGGATGAAGGCTGCAACTGCAGGAAGCACCTGCTGCAGGGGATCTTCACCATTTTAATCCTTTTTTTTGTTTTTTTTTCCTTTCTGGGTGGTGCTGTAGAGGTGGAGTCTGCCTCTGGACCATAGAGTGTGTTGAGGTCCAAGCAGCTATGCAGGGCAGCTGACTAGGCAGGAGATCTTGGTCCTCTCCTTTCCACGTCTCCACTCAATCAGACATTCACACAACTTCTGGGGACACCCTAGGGTGAATACTGGTCTCTTCACTCATTCACTTATGTGGAGACTCATGCACTTCGACTGCTTCGGTCGCCATCTTGGAATCAACAAGGGACTGTGTTTTCAGACCTTTTAAGTAGTTTGTTGATATCTACAAAAACTTCTGCTAAGTCCTTCATTTTGGGTTTTCCTGGGGGATCTTATTTTATGCTTTTTTAGTTTTATTTTCTCTTGCCCTCTTTTGTTAGCTATTTGCTTCTGTTCCACACCCAACAACTCCTATCTCCTCAACATCCTCCTCATACATACCCAAGTTAAAGTTGTTTGTCATCTGAACCACAGTCTTGTGGATTTTTGCAACTTCCTTATCCTTGGCAAATTCTTTTTAGTCAAGTATGAACTTCTTGAATGTTTCTTTCAGATGCTACTGTACACTTTTGGTGACATACCCAAGCCCAAAAGCAAGGTTCCTGACATAATCACACATTGCCTTTCAGAATTGCATCGGTGTCTTACTCAGTTGCAGCAATAGCCTGGGCAAAGGTCCTCTTCAGGAAGCAGGCCTTAGAAGCTGCTATAACTCCTTAATCTATTGGTTGGATCAAACAGGTGGTGTATGAAGGAAAAAAAAAAACACCACTTTGATATCTTAATAATAATTACCAATTAAAAAAAGAATGCATGAGAGCATTATTAAAAAATAAATGAAACCTTAAAAAGAATATTTTTCTTCAAACAGTATTTTGTCCAGCATAGCAATTCAGAAGGGCTTCTTAGAAGAGAAACGTGCTTAACTCATTGTTTCTGTAGTATACTGACAGTGTCTGCTTATTGATATACTTAAAAGTCCTGGGTTCCTCACTGTGCCTGCCCACAAAGGATTTTAATTTGTAGCCTGCAACATTTCCCTCTAGGTTTGCTATCTGACGTTGAAACCCAGCACTGACTTGAACTGTTTATGAATGGAAGTCCTTTAGGACATCAGTTTCCAGAATATGGAGGTTTCAACACATACTTGCTGTGGCAAGAATTTTTCTTCACAATCAGCTCATATAATTTCTGTAAGTTCTTCAGTCACCTTTACATCAGTACTTGCAGACTCACCACTCACTTTTATATTATATAACAAATAATGATTCTTGTATTATTTAAACGACCCAGAGCTAGCAGTTAATTTAACATTATGGTTGGGTTTAGCCTTTTCTTTCAATATTGTGAAATTTTTGCTTTGGCCTTGATCATTATAGTGCTGTGAAGAATACAACCTAGGTCTTAGGGATAACATTTGTATCAGGTATTCAATCAAGATGACTGGAAGTTTTTCCATATTTAATACAGTCTCTTCTGAAATGTTGTTAGTCTCCTTGCTGTCAATGAAGCAGATCTGCTAACAGCTTCTGTCACTTTGTTCTTTTTCAAGATCATTGCTGTGGTGAAATGGGACATGCCTGACTGGTGAGTAATAACCATCACTTTGTACTACTTAATTAATTTTCACTTTGCTTTCAGGTCAACCACTTGACTTGACTCTAATGGCAACATTAGCAGTGGACTTTTTTCCACTTAGGGACCATGATCGAAAAAACCACACTAGGCTAAATCAAGCACAAGAGAAAATGATGCAATCAGGTGATGAGGTAAACATGAGATGTATGAGGCTGCTGCCAGTGTAACATGACATATTACTTTACAGTAAGCTTTTTAAAGGTAGGAATACACTCTGAAAACTATCAAACATTGCTTAGAAAAAATAAAGAACTAACTAAATGGAGAGATACTTGATGTTCATGGATAGAAAGGTTGAATATTGTTAAGATGGCACTTCTTCCCAAATTGAACTATAAAATGAATGCAATCGCAGCCAAACTCCTAACAAGTTTTTTTGTAGAAATCAACAAGCTAGCCAGGCTCGGTGGCTCAGCCTGTAATCCCGCACCTTTGGGAGGCTGAGGTGAGTGAATTGCCTGAGGCCGTGGGTTCAAGACCCGCCTGGGGAGTGAGACCTCATCTCTACAATAAATCAAAAAATCAGCCGGGCGTGGTAGCGCATGCCTGTAATTCCAGCTACTGGGAATTATGGAGCCCAGCAGGTCGAGGCTGCGGTGGCCGGGAGCGGCCACTGCACTCCAGTCTGGGTGACAGAGTGAGACTCCAACTCAAAAAAAAAAAAAAAAAAAAAAGAAATCAACAAGCTGATTCTAAAACTCATATGGAAGTGAAAAGGACTTTGAATAGCCAAAACAACTTTGAAAAAGAAGAGCAAAGTCAAAGTCTCTCACCACTTAATTTCCAGACTTATTATAAACCTATAGTAATAAAGACAATGCGATATTGGCATCAAGAGAGACCAATAGATTATGGAACAGTATAAAAAAATCCAGAAATAGACCCACATAAATACAGTCAATTAATTGTTGGTAAAGGTGCAAAGGCAATCCAATAGAGAAATCATAATCTATTCAGCAATAGTGCTGGCACAGCTGGCTATTTGTATGCAAAAAATTATTTCAATGAACTGTTTTTTTCTTGTATCATATACAGAAATATTTCAAAATCTATAATAAAAGTAAAACCTAGAAGTACATAACTTATAAAAGAGAACATTGGAGAAAATCTTTCTGATTTGGGCTATGCAAAGATTTCTCAGGTATAACACCAAAAGTACAATCCATAATATAAGAAATTGATAAATTAGTTGTTGGTCACTAACTGTCTCTGCCAGTTTTTGTAGATTAAATTTCTAAAAGTAGATGAGTATTGATGAATTATCCTCCAGAAATGTACAATTGCTAGGAGAGTGTAAAAGTGTCTATTCCACTGTCCCCTTTACCATATTAGATAATATAATTTAAAAAATCTTTGCCAATTTAAAAGATCCTGTATTGGATACCTTATTGTTTCTTTAGTTTGTCTTTATTATGACAAAAGTGATTTTGTGCATATGTTTATTACTCGGTGTTTTGTCTTTTAACAATTGTCAATTCATGTCAAAGATTAAAATGGCAATAGTCAGCTCCAATGCAATGATAGCTTCAGGATCTGAGAGACAGAAGAGCAGAAATTTTTATGAACTAGAACTCAAGACTTTCCCTATCTATATTTATTTGATGTCATAATCCAAAGACAGTTCAGTAATTTCTACCAAAAAAAACTTCCAGTAACTCAAAAAATAAAATAAATTAGACATACACTCTAAAATAATAATAAAAAGCATACTATACTAAACACATGATCCAATAACATAATCATGTATTGTTGGGGTAAACTGAACTGAGGCTTCTTAGTGCTGTGGGAATAAAGCAAACATTCGCAAAAGTAAAGCAAAAAAGTTTATTTCCATTCAAGGAAGGGTGGGACCGACACTAAGATGTAGTATGGTGCAGGCAGTCCAGGAAGGAAGGTTTTTACAGTTTTAATCAAGGAGATAGGGCAAAGAAAATTTTCCAGCAACATTAGCGTTGATGACACTGGTCTTGAGTCTTCAGCATTGTCAGAGCAACCGGTCCTGTGACTTCAGTGCCTTCAGCCTCTGGTGGGCTGGAGGACAGTCATGAAAGGTTGATTACAATTAGGTCAGCTTGGCCCTGTATAGTTGGTAGACAAAGATTTAGAATAGACATACTTGGGAATTGCAAAACAATTATGAATAACTAACTCCAGAAAGCTGGTTCTGCCCTTGACTTATGATTAGGAAGTTGGGAACGGAACAAACAGCTAGCAAAATCTGACAGAGTTTCAGCAGTGTTAAAATGGCTGTTCTCTAGTTAAATTAGTCCATTTGACTTTACCCTTTCATTTATTATCATTATCAAGAGCTATATACTGTACCTGATTGCATGTCCTGTACTTTTTACATGTCTGTCAGAGTTATAAGTTTGCTTAGACTAGCATCAAAACAAACATGTGACTGATGCATTGTGTTATGAAATTTTGACAGCTATGACATCCCTAAGTGATAGGGGATTTTCAGCTCCATATAATTTCATGGGCTACCGTCATGGTATGTGGCCCATCATGATCAAAATGGCTTTGTGAGGTGCATATCTGTGGGTACATATATGTATGCATATATATACATATATGTATTTTTTTTTGGTATTAAGACATAGTGTAGGTCTCCTAGTATATGGTAAAGATTGTTAAATACTATATTGCATACATTGCATCAATACATTGAAAGGGGGTAGTCACGACATTGCTGTATTCAGTTTAACAGTGACAATCCAATCCAAATTTGGGCAACCTCTCTTTTCTTAGTCATACAGGTGAAAGAAGACATTGGAAATTTATATTATTCTTTGACTCTAGTTACTGTAACTAGGCCAAGTGTCTAGGCCAAGGCATATCCCTAGCTCCCATAAACTGTTAACAGTTACGATATATTTGGAATTAGAACAAAAATGATTTGTGGAACATTTGACTTCTTGGTGCTCAGTGGATAGAATGGAAGGAAAAAACGGCAAGAGTTTTGTAGCATAATCCCAGAGATTTAGTCAAAATTATTTCTTCATTGTTGCCCATATTCATGTTTACACCTTCACTTTCTTTAATTCTTCATCTGTTTCCAACTAGACCATTAAAACAAGTTCAAAACTAGCTTTACAGATTTAAGTCTTAAATCTTTAATAACACTCCATTTTTCAGACTGCTGTGGGAGGTTTTTTCCTTAAATTCTGGGTTTTTTCTTAAATAGGCCCTAGATTTTATTAAACATTTTATTTTTTATTGCTGTTAATACATTTTCTGTGAGTTATTTTTTGCCATTTTCTTGTGATTGTAATTTTTTTTAATTTTAAGTTTTTTCATTTCTCATCATAACATCTCTTACATATGTTGCTTCCATGAAATCTAGATAAGGCATTTTTTTTCCCCCTCTCTCTCCTACTGGGAAACATTTATCTTATATTTTATATAGCGATAAGAATATATTAAAGTTACTTCGCTTTTACTAAGAAGAATATGCCATGATATTCCCATACTAGCAGGATGTTTATGTTTTTATACAATATAGGACTTACCTGGACAACGGCCACTCTCTATATATCATTTTACCAAGATTTATAAACATGTTAGAACACACATAATTCATATATCCCAGAGAAAGAGCATTTTTTTCTTGTCTTTCAAAGGAATTACTGAACATTTTTAAACTTAAAGCTGTTAACAAGTTATACCCATCCTATAGCAGTTCAAATGTCTTCATTTTGCTTTAACATTAGATCTAGAGCCTGAAGAACACAGATATATAGCTTTAGTAGCCATTATTTTATAATAGTATAATTTTACTACATATTTATGTGTACAATATTGATTTTCCTACACGGTATCCAATTACACATCATGACATTGCTCTATTTGTACATTATGGCATTGCTCTATTCAGCTTAATAGTGACAATCCAATCCAAATTTGGGCAACCTCTCTTTTCTTAGTCATACAGGTGAAAGAAGACATTGGAAATTTATATTATTCTTTGACTCTAGTTACTGCAAGTAGCGCAAGTGTCTTTGAAATGTGAAAAACTAAATAAAAAGTTTAAAACAGGAACAAATAAATCATCATAGAGAAATTAAAGAGTATATTATTATTATGGAGAAAAAACCATTTTCTATTATTATCTTTCTCTGTCTACCTAATGTTTTTAGGTAATCCAATGCTGAGCTTCAGTGATGGGATAGAGCTTTGTTAAGAATGAATGGACAGCTTAGTGGTAGAAGAGAATAAAAGTGTGAGGAGTTTGGATATATTTACTAATATCAGCATTCACTAATATGTAACATCAAAGTAAGAGAGTGAAAAAACAAAACAGAACAAACACAACAACAGCAAAAAACAAAAATAACAACAAAAAAAAACCAAAAACCTGTTTCCAGGTTTCCTGTTAATATTCTGAATGGTGGCAATTAGTATCTACAAATTGGAGCATTGTTATGAAATTTTGATAGTGGAAGTAAATCAAAGCTCAAATTTTGATGTAGAGTTTTGCTTTAAAAGTATTTTAGTGTCTAGTCTTCAGTTTTGTAGATGTTTTAGCTTGCTATCTGAATTGCTGATTGCTGCATTGGTGATTATGAGATTTTAAAAATTAATTTTTATACATTTTCTCCTGAATAAACAGGAGATATTCTGAATCAGAGGTAGATTTCTTAGTAACAATAAGTAAGAGGTGCACTGGTTCCCTCTTTGCCCCAGTGCTTACCCCCAGGGTGATGAAACTTGAGTCAGTTAAAATATTTTATACATGAATGTCCAGACACTCTATAGTGATAGGCAAAATATATGATGCTTCCCCTGCTTATAGAGGTTGAGAAGATAGCTGTTTCCTTCTCTTTTTAAAAGTATTTCCTTCAAAATATAATGTGCCTAAATTCCATTCCTTTGGAATGTAAATATACTCCCTCCAGTATATAACCTAGAGTTCTGGGGTTTCATCCCTTTTTGAAATTTAAATATCACAGAGATAACATTTCGGTGTTCCTGACAACCTGGACTTAACCTAGGGACCTAGTCTAAGCAGTAATCAATTGACCCACTCAAGGAACTAACAGAAGTTGTATTATCTCCTGAGATCTAACCCATTAATGTCATCTATTTAAAAAATGGTTTTCTTTTTTTTTAAAGCAAGATTTATTGAAAGGACAAAAAATTTCCCACAGTGGAAGGGAACCTCAAGGAGTTGACCAGTTTTATTTCTTTTTACCCAATATGTCTTCTATATTTTGTCTTATTGCATTGTGATAGGACTTCCTGTATTATGTTAAATAGAAAAAGTGGGAGGGAGAAGCTTGATCTTGTTTCTGGCTTTACTAGAAAATCTTCTAGTTTCCCTCTATTAAATATACTACCTGTAGGCTTTTTTGTAGATGTTCTTTGTCCAGTTAAGGAAGTCCTTCTTGTCTTAGTTTGCTGAAAATTATGATGGATGGTTGTTGGATTTTATCAAATAATTTTCTGCTTTAATGGACATCATATGATTTTTATTTTTAGTCATTGATGTGATTAATTATGTTAATTGAATTCTGTTTTCTGAATTTTGAGCCAGTCATGCATACTTAGCATAGGTTCACACTCTGTCACCCAGGACAGAGTATGGTGGCATAATCACTTCTCACTGCAGCCTTGATCTCTTGGACTAAGGCCATTCTTCTGTCTCAGCCCGTAGCTGGGACTACAGGCAAACACCACCACACTTGGCTAATTTTTACTTTTTTTAGGGACAAGAAATTAGTTTTAAACATTATTTGATTTTATTAACTAACATTTTGTTCAGAATTTCTGTGCCTATGTTCACAAGATATATCAATCCATAGTTTTCTTTTCTTGTAATGTTTGCCTGATTTTTGGTATTAGTGTATTACCTGTCTTATAAAATGAGTTGGAAAATATTTTCTTTGTTTTTAGAAAACACCATAAAAAACTACATCATTTCTTGTTTTAAATATTTTTCTTAATTTTTTATTTGTATAGATGTGTGGATTACAAGTACAATTTTATTACATGACTAGACTATGTGGAGGTAAAGTCAGGGCTTTCAGAATATCACTCATCTGAATATCTTACATTGTACTTATTGAGTAATTTCTCATTATTCACCTCTCTCAGACCCCTTCACTCTTCTGAGTCTCTATCATGTCTCATTTCACATGTGTATACATCTTTTAGCTCCCATTTATAAGTGAGAACTTGTGGTAATTGTCCTTTAGTATCTCAGTTAAAATAGTGGCCTCCAGTCGTATGCATTTTGCTGCGAAAGACTTGATTGCATTTTTTTTTTCCTATGGCTGCATAACATTGAATTGTGAATATACACCACATTTCTTTATTCAATCACTCATTGATGGACTCTTAAAGCTGAATATATATCTTTGTTATTATGAATGGTGGTATGATAAACATATGAGTTCAGATATCATTTTTACTTATTTTCCTTTGGGTAGATACCCAGTAGTGATATTGCTTGGTTGAAAGGTAGTTCTATTGTTATTTATTTGAGAAATCTCATACTATTTTCCATAAAGGTTATGATAATCTCCATTTCCACCAACAGTGTGTAAGCATTTCTTTTTGTACAGCACCCGTTATTGTTTGACTTTAAGAATAACCATTCTGACTAGTGCAAGATGATTATCTCACTGTGGCTTTAATATGCATTTCTATGATAATGGACATATGTCTGGTGATCATTTATATGTCTTCTTTAAAATATGTCTATTCATATCGATTGACTACTTTTTTATTTTTTATTTTTTGAGTTGGAGTCTTACTCCGTTGCCCAGGCTGGAGTGCAGTGGAATGCTCACGGCCACCCCTGCATCGAACTGCTGGGCTCAGGCATTCCTTCCACTTCAGTCTTTCTCATATCCAGAAATACAGGCCTGCGCTACCAGGCCTGCGCTATCGTAGAGATAACATCTCGCCAAGTTGCCCAGGCTGTTCCTGAACCCGTGGGTTCAAGCAATCCCCTCACTCACCTCAGCCTTCCAAAGTGCTGGGATTACAGACTTGAGCCACCACGCCCACTTTTTAATGGAATTTTTGATTTTTGTTGTTATTGCTGAGTTGTGTAATTTCTTTATAAATTCTGGATGTTATGTTGGATACATAGTTTGTGAGTATTTTATCCCATTATACAGGTTTTCTGTTCACTCTGTTGGTTATTTTTTTCAATTATTTTGCAGAGCAGAAAAAATTTAGTTTAATTAAGTCTATTTTTGTTGCTTGTGCCATTGAGGCAGTCATGAATTATTTGCCTAGACAAATGTCCAAAAGGGGGTTCCTTAGGTTTTCTTCTAGGTTTTTTTTTTTTTTTAATAGTTTCAAGTCTTACATTTAAGTCTTCAATCCATCTTGTGTTGATTATTATATATGGTGAGATATATGGTCCAGTTTCATTCTTCTGCGCATGATAATACAATTTTCACAACACCATTTGTTAAAAAGAGCGTCCTTGTTCCAGTGTATGCTTTTGTCAACTTTGTTACAATCAGTTTATTGTAAATATGTGAATTTATTTCTAGGTTCACGATTATTTTTCATCAATCCGTGTGCTGGTTTTTACACCAGTACCATACTGTTTTGGTTAAAATAGCCCTGCAGTATAATTTGAAGCCAAGAACCTCCAGCTTTGTTCTTTTTGTTTAGGATTACTTTGGCTATTTGGACTCTTTTTTGGCTCCACATGAATTTTAGGATTTTTTTTTTCTTATTATGTGAAATATGTTGTTAGTATTTTGACAGAGATTACATTGAATCTGAACATTACTTTGGGCAATATGGTTATTTTAATGATATTAATTCTATTGATCCGTGAGCATGGACTGTTTTCCCATTTGCTTATGTTATATATGATTTCTTTCATTGGTATTTTGCAGTTTTTCTTGTAGAGATCTTTCACCTCCTTGGTTAAGTAGATTCCTAGGTGTTTTATTGTTATTATTATTATTATTATTATTATTTTGTAGCTGCTGTGGGTCTGATGATTTTTGTTTGGAAGTTTTTTACAATTGATTTTTTAAATAGATCTAGACTATTCAGATTATTTCTTATTGTATAAGTTTTTGCAGATCATGTTTTTCACAGAATTGTTTTATTCTATCCAAGTATTTAAATTAGTGGGCTTCTATTGTTCAGATATTCCCAAAGTATTTGTTACATGTTCACAAGATCAGTAGTTATAGCTCTGCTTTCATTTATCATATTAGTAAGTTATGTCTTTTTATCTTTTTTCTTGGTTAGTTTGCTTTGAGTTTTCTCAATTTTATTGATATTACCAGGGGAAAGATTGGTTTCATAGAAGTAGAAAGTAAATAGTATCTACAAAACAGCTAGGAAGGGCAAGTGGGGGGTGGGGTGGGGACGGAGAAGCACTGGGAGTGGTTTATCAACAGACACAAAATTACTGTTCTACAGGAAGAATATGTTATGATGTTCCATTACTAGTAGGGTGACTACAGCATATAACAATTTAGTGTATAATTTAAGATAGGTAGAATAGATTTTGGATATTGACAGTACAAAAAAACACTAGCTGTATAAAGTAACATATATATAATAATTACCTTGATTTTATTATTATACATATATTGAAAAATTGCCCTGTGCCTCATAAATCTGTACAATTATATGTCAATTATAAATACAAATAGTTTAAAAATAAATTAAAATTAAAAACCTTTTGGTTTATCTTTTTTATCTTGCTTTCTTGCTTTCAAGATTATTTTTGCTGTGTTTCAATGTATTTTCTCTTGCTTGTTTGACATGTGGTCAGTTGTGGAATTTTCCACTTGTGGCATCATATCAACACTGAAAAAGTTTTGAATTTTGGAGCACTGTGCATTTGGAATTTTAGGATTACAAATGCTAAACTGTATAGCTACTACAGATTTATTTTAATATGTGTTATCATGGTATCTCTTTCTCCATCCATTTGTTTTTAATCTATCTGTGTATTTATATTTTAAATGGTTTTCTAATAGATAACATATTGTTGGGTTTTTTCTTCACTCTGTTGTCAATCTCTGTCTTTTTAACATGCAGTAAGTCCCCTACATGCAAACCTACAAGTTGCAAACTTTCAACGATACTAATGTGTATTTGCATGTTCAGTCACATGTTAGTTCATGTGTTTGGGATACATTGTCATGTCCATGCATCCTCTACAAGTGATTGTGCTTTTGTGTATTTTATTGTACAATGCTGTATAGAGTACAGTAGTACAGTATCTTTATTTCAAGCAAGCAAAAAAGCAGCAGTGATGTAGCTTGTACTGTATAGCCAATTTGTGTTATCTGAGTACCCAGACTAACTTTGCTGGACTTGCATTCATACTGATCTCAAGAAAGTGCTCTCAGAAAAGAACTCATTTGTATGTAGGGGATTTACTGTATACATTAAATGGTCTATAATGTATGTATTAATGAACTATAATGTATAAAGACCACTCACATTTAAGGTGATTATCGATAGAGTTGAATTATTCCCTACGCTATTTGTAACTTTTTCTATTCATTACACTTATTCTTTTTTAAAATCTCATTTTTCTACCTTCTCTGGTCTTAACTGACCATTTTATATAGTATAATTTTATCTCCTCTCTTGATATATCAACTATATTCCATTTCAAAATATTTTTAGTGGTTGCCCTAGGGTTTACAGTATTGATTTACAATAATCTAAGTCTGCTTTCAAAAACACGATTTCACTTCATGTGTAGTTCAGGTATCTTATGTGGTTCAGGTATCCTTGTAATTCCTCCCTCACATTTCTCATTACATAGCTAGCTTTCATTAATTTCACATATCCATGAGCTAAAATTTTCCAATATTTTGAACAAGCAGTTATGTAGTAGATCAATTAAGGAAAAGAAAAAAGAAAGTAGAATATTTTATTATACCTTTATTTATTCCTTATCAAAAGACCTTCCTTTCTTTGTAAATTCATTTCTGACCTATATCAGTTTCCAACTCTCTGAAGAACTTGTTTTTATATTTAATGAAATGCATATTCTCTGGTGGCAAATTATCGTTTTTGTTTATCTGAGATCTTTATTACTTTTTCGCTTTTTAAGAATAATTTTGCTTGATACAGTAGTATAGTAGATTGATGTTTTTTCTCCCTTCTCTTTGTATGTTTTCTTAGGAGATATATATTGTAATTTTTATTCTTTTAACATTTTTTGAAAAATGTAAGAGATTCTGTTGAAGCTTATTTATTTATTTATTTTCCTCTGTATCTTATTTCATGATTGTCAATTTGTCTTTGATTTTCTGTGGATCAAGCTATCTAGGAGTATATTTCTTTTTTGGGTATATATATATATATTTTTTTCTTCTTCTTTTTGGTATATATGGTGTTTTCTGACTTCGTAGTTTCTGGGTCTGTGGTTTGGTGTCTGTAGTTAATTTTGGAAAATTTCTGACCATTGTTTTTTCAATATTTATTCCAGACTTTTCATCTTTTCTTTTTCTGTTTTCTATTATGTTTTTACAACTTTTGTAGTTGTCTCACTATTCTTGCATATTGCATTCCAAAATTTTTATTATTTTTTCTCTTTGCATTAAAATTCAGAAGTTTCTTTTTATATAACCTTGAGCTCACTAATTACTTTAGTTGTGTCCAGTCAGCTTGTTTGCCCATCACAGACATTTTTTATTTCAGTTACAGAGTTTTAATTTTTTTCATTTCTCTTTGATACTTTCTTAATGTAGTCATCTCTCTGCTTACATTACTAATCTGTTGTTACAAATTTTTCGCTTCTTTTATTAAAGTCCCTATTATACTGATTATAGTTATTTTGCATTCCCAGTTTGGCAATTCTAAACTGTATACATTGGGAGGCTGAGGTGAGTGGATTGCCTGAGCCCGCGGGTTCGAGACCCGCCTGGGCAGCGAGACCTCATCTCTACAATAAATCAAAAAATCAGCCAGGCGTGGCTCCAGCTCTAAATAAATAAATAAATAGATAAATAAATAAATAAATAAATAAAATGTATACATAATTTGATACTGGTTCTAATGCTTGCTATGTGTCTTCGTATTGTATTTTTATCTTTCCTTTCAGGATGTTTGGTAACTTTGTTGAAAGCCATACATGATGTATTGGATAATAGAAACTGAGGTAAACATGAATTTAGTGTGAGGTTTCATATCTGGCTAGCACTTGGTTGTGATTAATGTTTATTGTTACTAAATGTTAGAGATTTTAATTTTCTCTATTGTTCTTGCTTGTGATTTTTCTATTGTCTTTGAGTTTGCCTAGCAACTCCTTCTTGCGTGAAATCTATGTCTTACATTTTTCTCACTTGTGATTCACTGTTATTTTCTGTAGACCAATACTGGCCATAGCAGTGGGCTTCTGCTCCGAATAAGCTATGTTTCTTTGTATCCACCTGTCTCCCCAGTTTTGGGAATAGCAGATTGCCCTGTGTTTTTACTTTTCTTATGTTTCTAAAAGGAATTATTTCCATTTGTTTCACTTTTTCATGTTATGAAAGCAAAAAAAAATTATAACCTTCAAGTTTTTTTGTATATTGAAGATGAATTAAGAAATCTTCAAATATATCAATTTTAAAAATAATTTTCATTTATCTTTAAGGGTACAAGTGGTTTTGGTTACATGAGTGCATTGTATAGTGATGATGAATCTGAGCTTTATTAAGTTGTAGCCATCACCCTTACGAGTGCATATTACACCTGATAGGTGACTTATCATTAATCACCCTCGCCGGGCTTGGTGGCTCAGCCTGTACTCCCATGCCTTTGGGAGGCTGAGGTGAGTGGATGGCCTGAGCCCGCGGGTTCGAGACCCGCCTGGGCAGGTGAGACCTCATCTCTACAATAAATCAGAAAATTAACCAGGCGTGGTAGCGCATGCCTGTAATTCCGGGTAATGGGAAGGCTGAGGCGGAAGGATCGCCGGAGCCCAGCAGGTCGAGGCTGTGGTGGCCGGGAGCGGTCACTGCACTCCAGACTGGGTGACAGAGTGACACTCCAACTCAAAAAAAAAAAATCACCCTCTTCCCACATTTCCCCCTCTGAGTTTCCAGTGTCCATTTCTGACATATTTCTCTATTTGTTTTGAATGATAAATTCCCTTATAATCTTCCCCCATGCTCTTTTGAAAAAGACAAAGTCAAACTATTTATGTTTTCCAGTGATATAATCTTATACCTCAAAAACCCTAAAGAGTCCTCCAAAAGATTCCTGGACTTGATAAATTCATTAAGGTCTCAAACTACAAAATCAGCACACACGGATCTATAGCACTGCTATACACCAATAACAACCAAGCTGAGAATCAAATCAAGAACTCAATCACATTTACATAGTTGCAAAAAAAAAAAAAAAGAAAAAGAAAACTAAGATTATATTTTACCAAGGAAATAAAAGATCTTTATAAGAAGAACTACAAAATACTTGACAAAAGAGATTGTAGAGAACCCAAATAAATGCAAAAAAAATCCCATGATCATGGACTGGAAGAAGCAACATTGCTGAAGTGGCCATACTACCTAAAGAAATCTATAGATTCAATGCAATGCCTATCAAACTACTAACGTCATTTTTTACATAATTTAAAAAAGTCCATTCTAAAATTCATATGGAAACAGAAAAAGACTATTGAGAGCCAAAGCAATCTCAAGGAAAACAAACAAACAAACAAACAAACCAGGTGGAGGCATCACATTACCCAATTTCAACTTCAAATTATTCTAAAAGGTTATAGTAACCAAAACCACATGGTACTGTTACAAAACAGATGCATAGACCAATGGAACAAATAAAAAAATTCAAAATTAAATCCAAATAACTACAATCAATTGATCTTTGAAAAAGCAGAGAAAACACACACTGGGAAAAGGACACCCTATTCATTAAATAATGTTGAAAGAACTGGAGAGCTATATGTAGAAAAATAAAACTGGATACTTACCTCTCACAATATAAAAAAGTTAACTCAAGATGGCATAAAGACTTAAGTGTAAGCCGGGCTCAGTGGCTCAGCCTGTAGTCCTGCCCCTTGCAAGGCCGAGGTGAGTGGATTGCCTGAGCCCGCGGGTTGGAGACCCGCCTGGGCAAGTTGATAAGACCTCATCTCTACAATAAGTCAAAAACAACAACAACAAAAGAAAAAAAAAAAACAAAACTAGCCAGGCGTGGTAGCACGCGCCTGTAGTTCCAGCTACTTGGAAGGCTGAGGCAGAAGGATCGCGGAGCCCAGCAGGTCGAGGCTGCGGTGGCCGGGAGCGGCCACTGCACTTCTACCTGGGTGACAGAGTGAGACTACAACTCAAAAAAAAAAAAAAAAAAAGAAAAAAGACTTAAATGTAAGAGCTGAAATCAGAAACTATATAGAAAGGTAACTTGAAGAAATAGAGTTTTTAAAAAAGATGGATGTAGTGGTCAACCCCTTTGGGTCCCATCCCACTGTGGGTGCTTTTCTGACCTCTCAATAAATCCTGCTTTCTCAAAAAAAAAAAAGAATGTAGTAGCAAGATATTTGCGAATAGACTCCTTCTTTACCCATTTGCAGTAGAAATTTTTGATTGCATTCAAGAATTTATTTGTAACAATTGTTTTTACTTGCTCTCTTTTTTTGGAAAGCATTGCCATTAGAAATTTTATCTAGGTTTTTTTTCTCTTTTCATTCTATAGCCTCTTTTTGGATGGTTTTATTAGTTTTATAATGGGATTGCTTGGCTTCCTTAGTTTTTAATAATTTTCACTAGAAAGTAGAAGCAAAAGAGAGAGGTTTATATTCGAATTAGAAGACATTTTAAACATCACATTGACAATATCATAGACTTGCAAACCTTAAATTTATGTTTAAACAACTATCATAATACTATAAGAAAAGGATTGATAGAGGCAGAAAACAGCAGAGGGAGTGGGGAAGTGTGAGGAGGTCGGATTGACAGTAGTGGAAATCTGCCTGGGGAAGGGAGGCACACCTCATCAACAAGGTTACATGCACAATGAATATTTGTATACCTAACTCTGAGTACCCCACAATTTTAAAATGAAAAATTAAAAGTTAAAAAAATTTATATTTAAAAATATATCTTTAAAAATTTATCAACAGTGTTTCTTTGTAAACTGTTTATTTAATACTAATGACATCTTTACTTCAATCAAAAAACAAAAGCATGTTGCCATAATAGATACAGTAACTTAATTTGTAAACAGTTTTATGTAACTCATTTTCAATGTTCAACTGAATATTATTGGCATGTTTCAACATTTTACCTTGTGAAATAATTACTAAAGTAGAATATTAATGTATACATAGCACTATGGTAAATTTAACAGATGCAAATGTAGATTATTGCATGGGTATTATTTTATTGACTCAAATATCATTAGTATCTCAAATGACTCAAATACCCTTTTGAGTCTCAAATGACTCAAATATCATTAATATATTGCTGTCAGTAACTCTTTTTTACAATTAATTATGAGTAAGTCTTATTTTGAATAAAGCAAAATATAAATCTCCTTCGATTTATACGATAGTTGCATTTACAAAAAAAAGTTGTATCAAAATGGATAGTATATAATAATAGTGTATCAAAAATAAGGAAAAAACAATACTTTGTGTTTTAAGTTAAATGTACTTAGGCTTAAATCTCAGATAAAATAAAAACACATTGTTCAAGCTATGTCAATTGCTGATAGAACAATATTTTTCTGATCTCTGTGTCATATAATACCTAACACTGCTGACTCTCTTTCAGTAAATATCACAAGTGAGCCCCAATAACTGTGTCAGCTGTCTTTACAAATTTCCAAAATGTCCCTTTAGTGTGAAGCACACCAAGTCAAAACTACTGACTCATTTGTGGTCTCCTATAGTCAAGTCTTTGAATAACATCCTGAGTAGTTACATAAAAAGCAACTATTGTTATATTCATTATATTGGTCATCTACCTAAAATATATTCAGGATGTCCCATTATTCTTAACATAAAGATTTAACTCTTCAATACTATGAACTGGTATAGATACCACCAGTCTGTAGCCTTTCATGCTTGTTTCCCTTAGTTGTATTTTTCCCATTTAAAAACTCATGTCCTTCATGTAAAATTTTACCAAATTGCCTCTGCACATGCTATTTCTTCTTTTTGGAATTGTCTCTGCTCTTTCTTTCATCTCTCATTCAGTCAACTCCTACTCACCTTTTAGTTTAATTATTATTTTCTTTATAAAGTCTTTTTAAATATGATAATTTCTTTAATTTATATCATATTTCCACATTTCTCTTCTATGTAGCACTATTCATGTGCTATGTCTTTCATATTTATATTTAAATGAAGTATTGTTTGAGTATTCTATTTATTAGCAAATTTGGAGTAATCATTTCTTTTATTTATTCAGATCTTGGCATATTGTCTAACACTTTTTGTTCTTTAAGTAATTATGTATTGAATAAAGTGTAAAATTTATGATCAAAGAAGACTCCTAACAATTCAAGAGACTGAGTAATAAAGAAAAGAGAAAAAATGTCACTAGTAAAAAGAAGGTATGAAAAGTAATTCCAGATATAAAGAAGATGATGTGCAGAGATGAAATGAAGACATTTTAACAACAAATAATGCATTATAGCAACAGTGATGATAAAGGGATTTAGAGATAGTAGAGCTTACAAGGTTCATGACTAGAAATCATGGATGACTTTAATGCAGGAAAATGATAATATTGCATTAGAACTCGGAAATATTACTCTATAATAAATGAAATGAAACAGCATGACTAGATGTAGAGAAAGAATTTTCTTATCTATTAGAATAGTCCAAAAGAGTAAATTGAGGCTGAGACTAAAGAACTTTTACTACTAAGTTTTTTTGGGGGGTGCAAATCTTAGGATGGTTATCTGCAAGTTGAGTTTAGACTTTCAGTGCTTTTCCTTCTTTGATGTTCCTATTCACTTAAAAAGACACACTGTTAGAACAAGTAATTCTACACAGGAAATTATAAACTCAATTTTGAGTTTTATATTTATAAGAAAAACTTCTAACAGGACCCTAACTGACACACAAAAAAAGCAATCAAATTATCTTTCAACTGAAGCATATAAACTGGAAATAAACTTTCAGCACCACAAAATCTTGTTCCATGTAGCATATAAAAAGGGTATTTAGGGAAAATTAAATTGAAGTATAATTTTAATTGATGTAGAATATTGTCAACTCAAGTTGTTCGTAATAGTTAGAGATGAGCAAATGATTCAAAGTAATTTGGATTATGATGATATCGATCACTCAAATTTTTTTCATATGAATTCACTTTACATCATGTCCTTGGAAAAGCAGTAAAATAATAATTTTAAAAGTAATTTAAAACACTTAATCAAGTCTTTATTTTAATGTTCTGGACTTCTTTCAACTGTATTAAAAAGGAATATGCTTATCATACCTTTTAAAAGTTAATACAAGTACTACTCTGTCAGTTCTGCACAAGGACATAATGACTTTTATATGCTGATCTATTAATTTTTCTAACTTTTTCTAAATGAATATCATAACATGTAATGCAAAATAAATAAATAAAGGAATGCTTTATTTATATAAATACTGTATATTAAGTTTAAATTATAGGTATGATGGTTTGCCTAAATACTAGTAGGTTCATTTAGTTAAGTATTTCATATTAATCCCAAAATACTATTTACGGTGCTGACAAAAAAATCCCAGCAAGAAAAAAGTTACCGAAAAACAAGTCTTTTAGTCAAGCTGTAAGAAAAACCAATGATTCAATTACTTTACTTTTAAAAAAATTTACAGCAGCTAATCCATAATTATAGCATGCAAAATGAGTAAGAAAAAACTGCATCTATTATTGAAAGTTTAGTGTTGTTTGTTATTGCAGCACAGCTAACTAATATAACCAGTGAGAGGTTGTATGAAGAGGAGTTGAAGGTGCATTTTAGACAGAAGATAAATACCAAAACTTAGAGACTTGAGACAATTTAAGGTCTGAAGAACTTTAAGAAAATTAAGTTAGATACACTGAAGTTAGTACAAGAAGTGTTGTTGATTATGGAGAATTTGTCTGAAGGGGTAAGATTCAAAGTGCTTAGCAATTTAATAAAATTTTAAAAATAATGAACATTGTGCCAAAAATTTTAAAGTAAGTAAATTAAATAGCCATAATTTACGTATTAAAAAATGAGGTGGAGAATCTTTTAGAAAGGATCAAATTTGGACAGGATTTAATCCAAATAGGTTAATCTATACAGTTCTGAAGTGGAAAAGTGACCCTCAAAATAGAGAAAAATTTAAGAGATTGAATACTTTTCCCAGATTTATATTATAAAAATTATGCTATCTAATGAACAATAAAGAAAAATGGAAGACCAGTTTTAAGGTGGAAGGGCAAAGAATTACAAATTCAGTTTTGGATGGGTTAGTTATATACCATATTTGTGCCCCTTGTGAGATGTCTTATGTATAGTTCAAAACTCAGGAGACAGATACGGGGAGAACTGCGTAGTTAAAAGCTATTATCTATAGTTGGTAATAGATATGGATGCAATATGCTAGTGAAAGTGAGAAAGTATGTAGATGAGAAGAGAATAGCAGGGATGTTGTTCTTATGACATCAGCATTTAGGAAAAAGTCAGAGTGAAGCATTCTGTGAAAAAAAAATGCCTGAACTTTCAGTGTAAAATGAGAAAATTATAGTTTTAAGGTTTTAAGTAGATATCAAAGCGTAAGTATTTTCAGTATCTCAAAATGCTATTGAAACATCAAATACGATAGGAAACACAAAAGGACCATTGCTTTTTGTTATAAAATAAAGCTTTTGTAAGTGAGCAGAGAAAAATTAGTAAGTACAAGATTAAGAAATAACGACAAAATAACTGTTTTACAAAGTATTTCAGTAAGATTTATGATATAGTGTTTTGATTGTTCATGTTTCTTTGGTCATTCAACTTTTGCCTCTTCTCTGCATTCAAAGAAAGTTCTAGTTCAAACAGAGTATGGCTTCTCAGAGCTGTAGAGCTGTGAGCATTCCCATCTCCTCCATTTGTTCAGTCATATACATAACTCTCTTACTTTGTACAGTACTGACTTTAAGAGAGTTTAAGTCTCTTAAAAAGAATTCAGTTTTTCACCATTATATGTAATGTAAGTGATGATGTTTTTGCAAATTTCCTTTATCAGAAAGAGGAATCTTTTTTCTTTTCCTTTTCCTGTTTTTTTAAAATGCTTTTCATCATGTATGAATGTTGGGTTTTGGAAATTATCTTTCTGTATTTTTTTAGATGATCATGCAGTTTCGTTTCAGTATCTTTTTTATTAACATGGTTATATTTATTGATCCTCTGTAACAACCTGTAATGCTTGGATAAATGCTACTGGTGTTGGCGTATACTTATTTTTAATATGATATTGAATTTGATTTGCTAATATAATATTAATGTTTATGTGTGTTAAAAAAACTTTAGACAAATTAATTTTTAGCAGTTTAATTAAGTGAAGAACATTTCATGAGTAGGGCAGTCCCCTAGTCAGAATAGGATCAAGAACTCTGTGGCATAGTCAGATGGTTTAAGAAAATTTACGACAGAAAAAGAAAAGTCAAGTCCAAAAACAGGAAGCAAAATACAGAAACAACTAGGTTGGCTACAGCTCCACGTTTGCCTTATTTTAACACAGTTTTAACAGTTAGCCTCCTTTTATCAATCAAAGTTTGGTGATTGGCAGAAGAGTATGATATAGTCTGTTGACACATTCAATTACGTTACAGTTCACTATCGAGAAGAAAACTTTAGGCCAAACTTAAAATATGTAAGCAGGCAGCTTTAAACTAAACTTAATTTAACATGTGTTTATGTTCATGAATAATATTGATGTTCAGCTATCTATTTTTGTAATGTCTTTGTCTGGTTTTGGCATCAAGGTTAACACTTGCTATATAGTATCAGACGGGAAGTGCTTCTTTCTCCTTTATTTTCTGAAAGAACTGATAAAGGGATGTAAGTATTGCATCTTATAAAATTCTCATGTCTAGTCATCTGGAAGTTTTCCCTGAAAGTGGACTCATCAAATTTTATGCCCATCTCTCTTAGCTCTTTTACTTAAATTTCATTAAACTCTTAGGTATTTCCTCACCTAATTTCTGGTTCTCTTTCAAGTCTCAGCTTAAAAGGCATGCTCTTACGCTAACAGGATTCAACACACTTTGCAAAGCACAGATTTGTTTTTTCTTATTTTCCAATGTTGCAGTAAATTGGACACATGTGTATTGTGTAATGACATTTATTTAATAATTTTTAGAAATTTGAAAAATTGTGGAGGTAAATGTTTATCTATTACATTTTGACAATTAATCAAGAACAATCTTTTTATTCCTCCAAAAACCACATCTAATTGTGATTTAATATTTTTAATAGCTTTGTATTTATATTTTCTTAATTTATTTAGAAGTCGGTCTCCTATGTTTGCAAGTGACATTTGTCCTATTAGTGGTTTTACACCAAATTTACAAAACAGAAACAACAACAACAACAAAATGACAAGTGGTCTAGTAAGGACTAGATATTGTGAGAATAGTGAGCATCTTAGTAAGAGGATATTAGCAAGTGCTTATGATAGGATTTGGGGCTGTATTAGAAGATTTGTGTGGAACATTCAAAGAACCAAGTTACTTTGGGACTAAGTGCAGTTATTAAGTCATAGTAATTCTAGTATTAGGTATTGGTCAAACAAAATTAAAAATTACACCAGACAGAGTTAAACAAGCAAGAAATACTGTATCAAAGAACGTTGTAGGGGCTGAGTGTGGTGGCTCACACCTGTGACCCTGCACTTTGGGAGGCTATCTGTGAGAATTCCTTGAGCCCAGGAGTTTGAGACCAGCCTGGGCAACATAGCAAAAACCTTTTCTCTACAAAATTTTTTTTTAAAACATATGGGCTGGGTGATACATACCTGTAGTGCCAGCTACTTGGGAGGCTGAGGTGGAAGGATCTCCTGAGCCCAGCAGGTTGAGGCTCTGGTGAGCCATGATCATGCCACTGCATTACAGCTTGGATGACAGAGTGAGACTCTGAGTCAAAAATGTTTTAAAAAAAGGAAAACAGAAAAAAGAAGGCTGTTGTATTAGGGGAGAGAGAGAGAGAGAACTCAATTTCACTGAAACAAAAGGCAGAAGGGTTTTAAAATGTGAGGTACTCTAATCTAAAAGTACTGAAGTGTCATGGAATCATCCTAAATGCCTATCAACTGATGAGGAAAGAAAATATGGTGTGTATGCACGCACACACATACACACACAAAATGAAAAACTATTCAACTATAAAAATATTGAAACGATGTATTTTTGCAACTTGAAAGGGGCTTGAATGAAACTGACTGGAGGTCATTATACTCAGTGAAGTTACTCAGTAATGGAAAACCAAATATCAAATACTCTCAGTGAGAGATAAACTGTGGGTACACAGAGGCAAACAGACTGGTATAATGGACATTGGAGACTCAGAAGGGAGGAAGATGAAAGATGAAAAATTACCTATTGGTTACAATGTACACTATTCAGGTGATGGGTACACTAAGAGTCCAGAGTTCACCATTATACAATTCATCAACGCAATAAAAAAAAACACTTGTTCCCCAAAAGCTATTAAAATAAAATAATGATAATAAATTAAACTACTAGACATTAGGCAGGATGTAAGTCAGGGTGATCAGGCCATATGTGTTTCCCAATTGAATAAATTAGTATTCTACCCTCCCACAGAGACTGGAAGATAGAGGTGCTTTCTTGATTATTATATTTCAAAATGATGGCTCCCAAGTGCTTAAGACATTTCTGAATTATAGCATTGGGAAAAGGCTGGGAGAAAATTTATATGTCAAGGGGGAAAGAAAAAGAATATGCAATAAAAATTTTTCTGAAGATAATGCTCTGAGAAAAGAGATCCATGGTGAAGAAGCCTATGTAAAACTTAGAAAAGCTGAAGGGACTCCAAAGGTAATCTTTATCAGGAAATTAATCATTGTTTGCTAGAAGGATAAATAGTATAAGGCCAAAAGTGCAATTTTGTTAAAAAAAAATAGTAGTCACTTATGGTAGCCTAGTCATTTTTGTTACTTGAATAGTATTTTTTATTTGTGCTCAGAAGTGTTTACACAGAGATTTGGTTTGTTTTTCATCAAGATTGTAGAGTGACTGCATCTGATACTGAGACTTTGTTAAATAATTCATGTTCAGTGGTACACCTAACAGTTAATTGCTATGTTAGCTTTGAACTGACAGCTGTCAGATCTGTTTATATCATATCTGTCTCTACCTGGATATTTTTATGTTTGCTTTTATTTTGTTGAGAAAAGGGGGCACATTTTTTAGACCGGGAAACCACATATATTTTTAATTTCTTCTATATTTTGTATATATTGTTGCCTGATGGTATTTTGAATTTTCCCTATTAAAGACAGATAGAACTAAAATTTCACAATTCTCCCATATAAAAACTACATGATTTAAAGTAAATTGATTAACAATTTCTTCTGCTTTTTATGAGGTTGTATCTCATTGCTTTTTCTTTATTAGAATAGCTTTTGGGAAAACACATTTTTATTATTGCATAGTGACCTTGTATAGTGGCAAAGTCTGGGCTTTAAGAGTACCTACCACCCCCACCTGTTCACATTGTACCCAGTGGGTAATTTTTTCTCCCTCAACCCTCACCTTTCCCTCTTCTGAGTCTCCAATGTTCATTACACCATTCTCTATGCTTTTGCAGATCCTTGATTTATCTCCCACTTATAAGTGAGAACATGCAGTGTTTGATTTTTTCTTTTTTTTTTTCTTTTTTTGAGTTGGAGTCTCACTCTGTCACCCAGACTGGAGTGCAGTGGCCGCTCCCGGCCACCGCAGCCTCGACCTGCTGGGTTCCGGAGATCCTTCCGCCTCCGCCTTCCGAGTAGCCGGAATTACAGGCGCGCGCTACCCCGCCTGGCTAATTTTTTGTTTTACTGTAGAGATGAGGTCTCGCCTGCCCAGGCTGGTCTCGAACCCGCGGGCTCAGGCAATCCACTCACCTTAGCCTCCCAAAGGCGGGGGATTACAGGCTGAGCCACCGAGCCCGGCTTGATTTTCTATTTATGAGAGAGTTCACTTAGGATGATATTCTCCAATTTCATCTAAGTTGCTGCAAAATACATTACTTCATTCTTTATGAACGTTGAATAGTGTTCCATGGTGTCTATATACCAAAACGTCTTTTTATTTTTAAGCATATTTTTAATTTTTAAATTTTTATCTATTTATTTATTTTGAGTTGGAGTCTCACTGTCGCCCAGGCTGGAGTGCAGTGGCACACTCACCACCACCCCAGCGTCGACCTGCTGGGCTCCAGTGATCCTTCTGCCGCAGCCTTCCAAGTAGCCAGAACTACAGGCACGTGCTACAACACCTGGCTGACTTTTTTGATTCATTGTAGAGACGAGGTCTTTCCAAGTTGCCCAGACTGGTCTCCAACCTGCGGGTTTAGGCAATCCCTCCCGCCTCAGCCTCCTAAAGTGCTGGGATTACAGGCTGAACCATCGGGCCCAGCCAATTTTTTTTTTTAATTTTAAAGATGTGGGATACAATTCAGGATTAGGTACAAAGTGGTCATCATACAGGTATAGTTGGGTTTCCCTTTAATTCCCAATTTGCCTGGTTTAAGATCAGGTACTCTTACTGATGTTATGTGCCCCCTCTTTCCTTCCCTGGATGTTTCCAGCTACTGCCAATCCCTTTCTTACAGTATTACGGCAAATGTTCAGGGTCCCCTTATGAGTGAGAACATGTGGTACTCAGTTCTTTGTTTCTGTGAGAGATCACTGAGTATTATGGACCCTAAATCCATCCAAGTTGCTGTGAAGTTCATAATGTTGTCCTTCTTTATGGCTGCATAATGTTCCATCATGTATATGTACCATTTTAAAAAATTCAGTCCACTTTTGATGGGCAGTGTGTTTGGTTCCATATTTTTGCTATTGGGAATGATGCTGCAGTAAACATGCATATACAAGTATCTTTTTTACGGAATGATTTGAGTTCCTTGGGGTTTATGCCCAGAAGAGGGATTGCTGGGTCATATGGAAGTTCGATTTTTAGATCTTTTAGGGAATACCACACTGTTTTCCACATAAGTCATACTAGTTTACACTTCCAGCCACAGTGTAGAAATATTCCCTTTTCCCTGCAACCTCTCCAGCACCTGTTGTTTTTTGTGTTATTGATGATGGTCATCCTGACTGGAGTTAGGTGGTATCTCAGTGTTTTAATTTACTTGTCTTTGATGAGTAGTGAGGCTGAGCATTTTTTCATGTATTTGTTAACTGCTTGTATGTCTTCTTTTGAGACTTGTCTATTCATATCTTTTGCCCACTTTGTAATAGGACTATTTGTTTTTCCTTTGGCACATTTGAGTTCCTTGGAGTTCCTGGATGTTAGACCTTTGTCAGAAATACAGTTGGCAATTTTTTTCCATCTGTGGTGGACTGTCTCCTCACTCTCTTGATGGTTACTTTTGCTTTACAGACGTTTTTCAGTTTAAAGAAGTATAACTTGTCTATCTTATCTCTTATGCTGTGGGCTTTTGGGACTTTGATCAGGAAGTGATTGCCTACTTCAATTTCTGTAAAAGTGTCTTCAGCATTTTCTAAGATTCTTATAGTTTGAGGTTTTCAATTTAGAGTTGATTTTTATGTATGGTGATGGGTAGAGGTGCTGTTTTATTCTTCTGCGTGTGGTCAGCCAGTTTTTCCAGCACCATTTACTGAATAGGTTCTCTTCTTCCAGTGGCTGTTGGTGGAGATTTTGCTGAGGATGAGTTTGTCAAGAAATTGAGGTATTGCCTCTGGAGTCACAATCCTGTTCAATTGGTCCATGTATGTGTTCTTGTATCAATGCTAGGCTGCTTTGATTATTATAGCCTTATAGTAAGTTTAATGTCTGGAAGTGTGATACCTTCTGCTTTGTTTCTTTTGCTGAGAATTGTTTTTGCTTTTCATGGTTATTTATGCTTCCATATGAATTTCTGCATTGTCATTTCCAGTTCTGAGAGGAATATTCTTGGTAATTTAATGAGTATGATGTTGAATCTGTAGATTGCCTTGGGTAGGATATACATTTAACAATGTTGATTCTTCCAATCAATGAGCATGGAATATTTTTCCATTTGTTTGTTTCTTCTTTGATGGCTCTGAGCAGCGATTTTTAGCTTTCATTGTAAAGGTCTTTTACATTTCTGGTTTGGATGATGCCAAGGTATTGCTTTTGTGTGTGTGTGTGTGGCTATTGTGAATGGGATTATGCATTTATTTGGTCCTCTGCCTGTTTTTTGTTGGTGCACAAGAATGCAGTTTTCTTTTACATGTTTATTGTATCCTGAGACTTTGCCAAAATTTTATATCAGTGCAAGGAGATTTTTGACAGATTCTCTTGGATTTTCAAGGTATAGAATTACATCATCTGCAAAATGTGTCTTAATTTGCTCTTTTCCCATTTAAGTACCCCTGATTTTCTTCTCTTGTCTGATTGCTCTAGCTAGATCTTCTTACACTCTGTTGAATAGGAGGGGTGAGAGTGGGTAGCCTTGTCTTGTTCTGATTTTCGGGAAAATGCTTCCAATTTCTGTCCATTTAACAATATGTTGACTGTGGGTTTATCCTAGATAGCTCTTAGTATTTTGATGTGTTCTTTTGAGCTACGCCTAGGTGTTCAAGGGCTTTTTATCAGAAAGGGATGCTGGATTTTTTGAAAGCTTTGGTTACATCAGTGATATAATTATGCGGTTCTTGCTTTTACATCTGTTGATGTATTTAATTACAATGAAGCCTACTTGGTAATGGTGGATAATTTATAAGATGTGTTGCTGAATCCAATTTTCTATAATCTTGTTGAGAATTTTTTATCTCTATGTGCACCAGGGATATTAGCTTGTAGTCCTCCTTTGTTGGGTCTTTGCTCAGTTTGGGTATCTGTGTGATGTTAAGTGTCATAAAATGATTTGGGGAGAGTTTTGTGTTTTTCAATTGCCTTGAGTAATTTCAATAGGATTGATATCAACGCCTCCTTGAATGTTTTGTAGAATTCCACTGGAAAGCTATCTGGTCCTGTGCATTTTTTGTTGTTGTTGTTGGTTGTTTTCTTATGATGGTATCAATTTCCTTGGTTTCTGTTGGTCTATTGAATGTCTCAATTTCTTCTTGTTTCAGCCGTGGGAGATTGTGTGGTGTCGGAAAGTTCTCCATTTCATTTTGGTTTTCAAGTTTGTTTTCATTCAGGTGTGCATAGTAATCTCTGATAACCTTTTGTATTTCTTCAGGAAAAGTTGTGACTTGATCTTTTGCATTTCTGATTGTATTTATTTGAGTTTTTCTTCTCTTTTACTTGGTCAGTCTTCCTAGAGGTCCATCAATCCTGTTTATCTTTTCCAAGAACCAGCTTTTCTTCATTAATTTTTTTCTTTTAAAATTTTGTCCTCTATGTCCTTCATTTGGACTTTTACTTTGATGATTTGGATTTTTCTGCTGAAGTTTGGGTTTTGGTGGTCTTACCTTTTCAACTCTTTTAGATGATCTGTTAGGTGTTAACTTGTGAGCTTTCTGTTTTCTTGATGTGTGTATGTAGAGCTATTAAATATGAATTCCCCTCTTAGTACTTTCATAGTATCCCAGAGATTTTGGTAACATGTGTCTTTGTTTTCATTTGCTTCCAGGAACCTTTTAATTTCTGTTTTGATTTCTGGGTTGACCCAGGACTTGTTCAGTGTTGTTATTTTGTGTACATATCTTTGTGTTTTTTGAGGGACTCTTGGTGGTCATATTTATTTATATTCTACTGTGATCTGAAAGGTGCATGGCAGTATTTCGATGTTATGGAATTTGTTTTTGCTTGATTTATGGCCAAGGATGTGGTTGATATTGGAGTACATTCCATGTGGTGATGAGTAGTATGTATATTCTGTGGTTGTTTAGTGGAATGTTCTGTAAGTATCGATGGAAGTTCATTTGGTCAAGTGTCATGTTGAGGTTCCAGTTCTCTTTGTTGATTTTATTTCTCAATGATCTATCTAGGGTTATTAGTGGGGTGCTTAAATACCCAACTTTGGTAGTGTTAGAGTCAATTATTTTTAGTTTACTTGGTAGCTGCTTTATAAAAACTGGTGCTCCTGTGTTTGATACACATGTGTTTAGAATGAATATTTCTTGTGGTTGTATTGAACCTATTATTATTATTTTGCTTTTTAATTTTAGATAGTTTTAAGGTTGTTTCGTCTGATATTAACTCATTCATGGCTCACTGAGGTGAATTTACATCATTCAAAATTCTGTTCCTGGTTGCCACTAATGTGAATTTATGTTATTCCAAATTATAGTCCACATTGCCACTGACATGAATTTACCTCATTGTGGAAGACTGTCTTTTTGGGTTTATAATCTGAATAAAAATAAAAAATACAGAAAGCTAGTCAGATTAGTGTTTGAGGCAAATTCTGCATATGTATGCAATCTTCTGTTGTATTGTGTAAAAGGTGACAATTTAGAAAAGACGATTTCACTTGTGCTTAACAACAAAAGTTTGCAGCAAACAGCTTCAGATTTTTTTTTCGCCTGCTCTTTGTAAAAGAACGTGAAATTTTTGCCAGTTGCAAATGTATTAAGAGCTCAACTCCTGCCTCTTTTTGTATTTTGCTCTGAAAGTTTGTTTTTCATCCTCTAACTTTGAGTCTGTGGGTGTTATTTTGTTGTTTATTTTTTTGATTTTTTTTTTTTTTTTTTGGTAGTGAGATGTGTTTTCTGGAGGCAGCATATTGTTTTTGTCTTTGTTTTTTTAATCCTGTTTACTATTCTATGTCTTTTCAGTGGCACATTTAATCCATGGACGTTCATACTGATTATAGAAATGTGAGAGTTTATCCCTGTCTTGAGGCTCTTATAAGGCTGTTTTGTCTTCTTTTAACTCTTGAGTTGATATAGGTGTGTGTTTTTAATTTTGTAGTCACAAGGTGTGTTGTGGTGGTTCTGTTTTCTTGCATTCTTGGGAAGGACATTGTTCTTTTTTTTTTTTTTTCTTTTCCCTGTACTGAATGCATTCTTAATAATTCTACAGGAGTGTCTCCTGTAGAGCTGATCTTGAAGCAGTACAATCTTCTAAGGATTGGATATCTGGGAAGGGTTTTAATTCTACAATGCTGATGAAGTTGAGCTTTGCTGCATGGGAAATGGTTAGCTGAAATTTTTTATTATTGAGGACTTTGGAAATTGGGCCAGTCCTTTCTGGTTTGTAGTATTTCTGCCAATAAGTCTGCTGCTATTCTCATTTGTCTTGCCTGGTAGGTAGTCTGACCTTCTTTGCTACCTTTAGGATTTTTCTTTTATACCTACTTTCTGTAGGTGAATAACCATGTGTCTAGGGGATACTAGTTTGTAGTGTTTCTGCTGATAAGTCTGCTACTATTCTCATTTGTCTTGCCTGGTAAGTAGTCTGATCTTTTTTGCTGCCTTTAGGATTTTTCTTTTATACCTACTTTGTGTAGGCGAATAACTATGTGTTTAGGGGTTGGTCTTCTCATTTGATGTCTTGCAAGGGTTCTCTGAAACTTTTGTTTGGATGGTCTCATCTCTGGTGAGATGGGGAAAATTTTCTTGGGTAACTTTCTGGAATACTTGTACCAAGGTGTTCTCTAATTTCCTTTCTTCTTCTGGGATACCAATTAGACATAATTTTGGCCTCTTGATATAATTGTACATCACTTCGAGGCTTTGGTCTTTCTTTTTTGGTTTTCTTTATGTTTTTAACAGATCAAATTATTTCCATGTTTGTTCTTCAAGCTCTGAGATTCTTTCTTCTGCTTGGTTAATTCTGCTTTCCATGCTTGTCAACTTGTTATTTATATCCTGGATGAAAATTTTTATGGCCAAAATCTCTGTTAAAAGGTCTTTCAGTGTTGCATCTTCTCTTTTTTGAGCCTTATTCACTCTTTCCATCTATTCCATTATCTCTGTTTTATTTTGAGTCCAGTTTTTTGTGATTTCCATTGTTTGGGCTCTGAGATCTGATTTTTGGGGGGCATTACCTCTTTGGTACACTGGGAATTGCCTGTGTTGTTACACTGATTTTTTTCCTCGTTTGTGACAGATCACTTTATTTTCTCTTTACTTCTGTTATTCAGTGGTAGTGGGTAGGCTTTCAATTCTGTTGTTTGTTCAGTTCTTTATTCTTCCCTGATCAGAGCCTCCAAATTTGTTCTGGTTTGAAACAGAGCTGGGAGAGGGAAGCATGACTGTTTCTTATAGCATTGAGAACTGATTAAGTTATAGGCTGGGGAACAATGATCACCTCAGGGGAATATACCTTGTTTTTTTCTAGTCAACCCTTTGTCTTGTGGTTGGGTCAAGGCAGGGGTGGGACACCTGAGACTCTGCACTCATCTTGTTCCTCCAAAGTTTGTGCTTTTGAGATAGTCTCTCTGGCTCACAATCAACCTCAGAGTAATTAATCTGCTGGTCACAAAGATTGGGTTTGTTGTTCCATTGTGAGCAAGCCAGAGCACTTCTCTGCCCAGTTTTCAAGATGGTGGTGGGGTGCCTATTTTATCTTCTCCAGTGGGTCTTTACCTCAGACTCCATCACTGTACTCCCTTCGCAGCCCTCACTGCCAGTGTCTGGCCTGGTGTTACGGTGATTGGGCAGTCTGGCAATAGCAACCACTCCTGGCAGCTTCTTCCCAGGAAGGGCTTTGTTAATTTCAGAAAATAGCACTCTACTTCTGTGCTCTGGGAAGTGCTAGGGTCCAAGCAGAGCATCTGTGACATCAGCTACTTCACCAGGAGGGCCCTGGACAATTGCTCCCTAATCCCCACTCAGCCACTCACATGCTCACTTACCCACAGATTACATGCAAATTCATGCATACACTCACTCACTCACACAGGGACCTGCAAAGTTTGACTGGCTTCTCTCCCATATTCTCCCTCCTCTGATATGTATACTCTTAAGTCTATTAAATACTTCTATCCTAACTAGGCTCTCTGAAATTGTGGTTATAATTTTAACCTTCATTACTCCATTGTCAAAACTTTTCATACAAGTTAGTTTAAAATAAGGTCCCAACTCTCATTTTCTTAGAAATTCCACACCTCTAACAACTTTGAAAGCAGTTGATATGACTCCTAAATTTTTATTTACAGCCTGGACAATTTTATTGAACTCTAGAACGTGCATAAAATTCACTTGGATGTGTGCTAGCCATCTCAAAGTCTATATACCCATTACTATAATGAATTCCTGATTTTCATGCTTCTTCCAAATTCTCAAATCTTTAGGTTTATCTAAGTTAATAGCAGGCCTATTCTTCTAGCCATTCCAAATATTTGAGTCATTCTTAACACTGTCTGTTAACCATATTATCTTCCTAATTATTCATTGCATCCTATTGGCTCTATCATCAAATTATGTTGAGAATTTAACTGAAGACTATTGCTATTACTTTGTTGAAACTGCCATCATTTATTTCTGAACTACAACTAAGTGGATTCTACCTTATCAGTACCTTATCAGACAATAAAACAGCCAGCGTAGGCTGCTTCATCTACCTGTGCTTCTGTTTAAACTCTCCAGTGACTACTAATTTCTCTCAATATAAAAGCTAAAATTAGAAAGCCTCGCATGTTCTTAATAACATTTCCTTTATGATCTCATCTTCTACTTTGTCTCTTCTCACTCACTGTGTTCAAGTCCCCTGTTGATTTTCTTTTGAGTATTATACTCCTAGCTCAGGATCTTTGTGCAGCCTGTTATTCCTGGGTAGATTTCTCCTCTTCAGATATCCCACAAGTCTTGCTTCTTCACTTTATGTAAGCTTTTGTTTATAGGTTACCTTTTCAGTGACATCTTCCCTTACAACTTCATTTTAAAAGTTTAAACTCTTCTTGTTTTATTCAGTATTTTCCTTTTAGACAGACTCAAATGTGTGTGTGTGTATATGTATATATTTAATCAATTAAATATATATATAAATTTATTGGGGGAAATTGGTTCACTTTATTAGGGAGGCTAAAATGTTCCACGCTATCTGCAAAGCTGAGAAACCAGAAAATCTAGCAGCATGGTTCAGTCCAATTCAAAAGACCCAAGAATCAAAGAGCCAACGGTAAACTCTCTGGGATCAGAGGTTTTATTGCCTATTGGGTCATTGATGTGAGTCCCATTGTCCAAAGACTGGGGAACCTGTAGGTCTTATGTCCAAAGGCAGAAGAAATTTGTTACAAGTTTAAAAAAGAAAATGTAAAAATTTGCCATTCCTCCAACTTCATGTTTCATCCTGGCCTCCAGTTGACTGGATAATGCTCACCACATTGAAGGTGAATCTTTCTTACTCAGTTCACTGATTCACCCTCCAATCTCTTCCAGAAATACTCTCACAGACACACCTGGAGCAACCAAATCTTTTATATCACATGTCAAACCACCAGAATTTTCTTTTCAGTAGAAGAGGCATGGGTTCAGTGCATACTAAAACATTGAGAATAGTTAAAGTCTTACAAGCTATCTGGATATTTTTTAATCCAGGCAAATTGACACTCAAATCAACCATCACACTTTTGAACTGCTGAACTTTTCATCAACCTGTCTTATTTTGTCTTCATAATATGTTTCACTTTCTAATTTTCTATAAAGTTTAAGCATTTGTATTGCTTTTCTTCTCCCACTAGAATGTAATGTCCTGAAAGAGGGATAATTTTATTTTATTTGTTTTTTGGTTTGTTTTTTTTCTGAATAACTATCCTAACAAGAGAACTGTCACACTGACACATAATAGCAGGGACATGTGAGCAAATCAAAAGGGATTAAATATTTCTAAAATCTTTATAAAATATTACTTAGATAGTACTCCATTAATGTGTGTATATTTTTCTCTAGCTATCATTCTATTTTTTATGAATAAGCTAAACTGTGAGTCAATAGAAATCCAAAAATTTAAGTGGCTTATAATAACAATGGTTTATTTCTAACTCATGATTACACATCCATAAAGGACCAGTATGATTCTATTTATATCAACTTCATACAGGATGCAATCAGTCATTCTTCAAGAACTTTGCCATTCTTGGTGGAAGAAAGAAACTAAATCATGGCTAACCATGTGCTGACTTTTAAACCTTCTGTTTCAAAATATCACTTTTAATTAGATTTCGATGCCAAAACAAGCCACATCACCAATGTTGAGATTAACAAGCCAGAGAAGTATATTATTAGAGGAAGAGATAGAAAGAGTACTAAACAATTATTATATAGCCTACAATAGTATATTTGTCACAATAAAATGGAATAAATTGCATTATTTGTTTTAACTTATTTTGTTTATTTTTATGATTTAAAATTTAAATTACCTCTTATTTTCTTTCTTTAACATTTTTTGATGTATAAAATATAATCTTTCTGCTTTTATCTTTTCTATTGTTTTGATAATTAGAGATAATCTATTAATTTTTAATGTACACGTTTTATCTTATCTTCTCTAAATAATAAACAAAGGATATTCTATTTGGGGGATCCCTAATTCTTCACTTATCAATGAAAAAATTATACAGCTGTTACAAAGATTGATGCTATTCAAACTGTCTATATATGACTCACTTATTTCTTACTAGAGTGCTTGTGAAATAATAGCAAAAATAATATGACAGATTTGAGATGCAGGAGGTAAAGCATATGGTACATAAATATTAAATAGGTGTTTTTGAAACAATCAAAGAAATTGAGTGTTATATTAAGACTCATAACCTAAAATTTTTTTGTGTTCAAAGTAGCTTCAGTCAGAATTGGGAAGTTGTTTGGGGATTCACACACTGAAGGAATCGGGTTTCACATCTGCCTAGACAAGGTTTCCTTTTCACTATTTTCTTGAATTAGATAAAACTGCAACCTTCTGTCATTATGCATTTCTTATTTGAAAACTGGAAATATGAGAAAGACCATTTAAATTCATGAACTCTGAATCTTTCCAATCCTGAATTAAGTAACTTGACCACTCTGAGTAATAATGGATAAATTACCTAGCTTCTCTGAGATTCAATTTTTCTTTCTGTAATTAAGAATTATAATCTGTGTAAATTCAATAAATTAAATCAGTTGCTAAAATATAATCGACTTTCTATAAATATTTTTGTTTTTCTTATTAATCTAACCACTTTAACGCTTGCCATTGTTTTTCATTTTTTATTTTGCAAAAATTTCAGATCCTTACATTTATATACCGTATTCATAACAGATATAGGAGACAACCAATGTAAACATGTACTTGGGAGCTAAATGCTAAAAGTACGTACTGAGAAGAAATGAGGCACTCTCTCAACAGGTTACTGAGACTACAAAAGTATAAAAAAATTTAAGAATACAGACTGGTGTGAATAAATTTCATAGTTTTTTTTTCTGTTTAATAAACTATGCAGATTTGTTTCAAAGTGCATCTCCAATAAAGGCAGTCAAAAAAATCCATGAATATATGACCTACTGCTTATTAGATACTAAACAGATTTCATACTTAAAAATTTATTTAAGTACTGCAAAACAATTTAGAGTCATAAGACTAAGAAGCTGTTTTCTGACAGCTGAGTACTTTAACAGTCCCGTTTTTGACAAAACTGATACCACTAACCACAAGGAGAATGTAAAAGGAATATATTATTTTAGTCATCAAGTGATATTTTGTGTAGAAAAATATAAATATGACAAATAACTGGAAACGATGCTATGTGCATATAAGTTTATTATAGAGATATGGAGAACAAGTAGACTGCATGCAGGTGAAGTTTGGTTCTCTAATTGGTCCACACTTCCTCTGAATGCTTTATATTTTTAAAGGTGACATTTTCTATGTAAAATAGAAAGTTACTGATTAGATGTTATCTTCAAAGTTAAAATTTATTTAAGAACAAAACACCAATGCAGATAAAATGTGATTAGCAAATTTTTAAAAAGTTAAGGTTATGTAATCAGAAAATGGAGGATTTAGAATATAAAAACAGCAAATATATATTACTCTTGAAAAAATTGATAATTAATAGCAAAAGGATTTTCATATTTTATTTTTTGGTAGACTGTTATGCAAATAAACATTACATTGAAAATAACAAAATTAGGTAAAAATTTTAAATAAAAACTATCAAGTACTTAGTGAAAATTCTAATGAAATTTGTATTAGAATTCTACACAGAAAATTTTAAGAAATTTAAAAGATTAGAAGATTTTTGAGATACATACAATGTTCAATGATTGGAAATTACATACTGTAGAGATGTCAATTTTCTTCATATTGACAGAATCAATGAAATTCCAATCCCAATTATCACAACTTCTTATGAAGAAAAGTTTGATTATTTATTTGTTAATAAGTATATTAAAATTGCAATGATATATTAAACAAATTATTAAGTATAAAATAGATTCATCAGTAATGAAAGCAATCTCTTCTATTATGCCGGAAATGTAACATGTCCTAAGCATTTTGATAAACAACTTTTTATAAGCTAATAAATTTTATATCTCTATCTTTTGACACAGATAACTCTAGTGTCTAAAGAAATCATTCAACTTGTGTTCCAGAAGAAATTTATAAGAGTGTTCATAGTAGCTTTTTAAATAATTTTATTTAAAAAACAGCAGAAATAACTTGCTTGTAAATCAATGATGGAATCAGGGTTAGCTTCATGAGCATATGACCTGTGCCAACTTATAGGGGTGCATGCTTGAAAACTGCTTAAACTTTGATTAATACTTTGTTGTCACCATCTTAACATTTTTAATATTTCTGTACTAACAGCCTTATACTGTCATTTGAATGGAACTTCAAAAATAATATAGCAAGTCCTCAGTAGACCTGAAAAATAGTCGATACGTTTACACTGTGAAAATAAATGAAACACAGCATGGTATATCAACTTGGTTTTAGTTCACAAATTCATATATTCAGTATTGCTTCATTCCTATAAACTTAAGCAGAAAAATTAAACATTTTCAAGAATGCACAGATTACAGAGAAAGATAAAATTTTATCAGATTTACGTCAAAATATTGATGATATCTAAGGAGCAGAGAAAGATATGTGATCTACTTGGGAGTCATCTAGGAACTTGGGATAATTTGTTTAATCAATGTGTAATTATAAAGATTTTCACTGATTCTTCATATGTTAATTATACAATATCTTCATGTATAATTTATTTTAAAACATTAAAAAAGAAATAAACATAAAAATATGTGTTGATTAAAATTAAGCTACATCCATCTATAAGTTTGGGTAGTATCTGTCAACCTTCTCCATGTGGGTGAAAGGAAAGTTATGTGAAAGAAGGGTAAATGTTCAAGGTAGAAGAAATAAGATTTAAGTATTCCAAATGATTCCTTATAACTGAATTATTCAAGTAGTATACCATATTTTAAATTGTAGGTTGGAAAAGTATTTATGACAATAGTTTGGGGAAAACAATATTGAAGGAACTTTTTAATGTAGTTTGGATTTTCAGAATTGAAAAATTTTAGCAAACTTTAAGCAAAGAACAACAAATCATAACAAAGTCACTATGAAGCACACTAGTCAATGTGCCTTGGGTTTGTGGTTGAGAACTTTATTTTTCCTCTAGCAATAAACTTCAGAAATTTTTTCTTCTCCTAATGATATTGAAATTGCTAAAGTCAGTCAACTAATAAAAAGTTTGAAGACATTCTAGCCAAATGAGTATGGAACAGGTATAAAACCCCATCAGATAGTTATGGGACTCATAATTAAATTATTGCTATAGTTCAGTTTCTCCAAGAATAAAACTATTTGCCTGCAGGGCATGCTCTGATAACCGACCTTTAACAGTGCTAAATGCAAGGCAGATACTCCCCCGGTGTCAACTACTTCAAAAGAAGCTAAGTCATTTAAAGCTGTGGTATGAATAAGTAAGTGTGAAATAAGTGTGTCTTTATTTTTAAAAAAAAACTACGATGATTCAAACTATCAGTTGTCATTTTAGCTATAGTGTTTTTTGATAAATAGCCTCAATCATTAAAAATTATTGTAATTGATTATATGGTAGCCAAAAGACCCCATCATCAGTTTTTAAGCTACCTGTTTTCCTCGTGCACTGTTATGGATAACTGACCAAAAAGGTAAAGATGTTGAAAAAGACCTGGTTTAAGAAGGAGTCATTTTATAAGTTAAATACACTAGTGGAATTCTTTAATCGAAATAGCTTAGGCCCATATTCTCTAGGGAGAAGCAGGGACCTAATTAAAAGCAACATTTTTTTTTTTGTTTTTTGAGTTGGAGTCTCTGTCACCCAGACTGGAGTGCAGTGGTCGCTCCCAGCCACCGCACCCTCGACCTGCTGGGCTCCGGCGATCCTTCCGCCTCAGCCTTCCAAGTAACCGGAATTATAGGCATGCGCTACCACGGCCGGCTGATTTTTTTTTATTTATTGTAGAGATGAGGTCTTGCTGCCCAGGCGGATCTCGAACCCGCAGGCTCAGGCAATCCACTTACCTCAGCCTCCCAAAGGCGCGGGATTACAGGCTGAGCCACCAAGCCCGGCTAAAAGCAACGTATTTTAACTGCTCCTTCTAGAATACTCCAATAGTAAATTATGCTGCTCTGGTGTTGGATAAATCATTGTTTTCCCTTAAAAGCTGTCACACAATTTTCAAAATTATTTCTTGAACGTTACATCTGCGTTTATCTGACACTGACACTTATATGTGAAAACACTGAGCAAAATTTACTGTCTGGCAACTTAATAACTTATCATTTATATACATTGTTTCATATAAGATATTCTAATGCATTTTGCCATTTATTATAATATTATGTCCAGAGGCCTAGTCTTTTCTAGAATGTGTCAAGCATCTCTGCAATCTTACTATCACCTTAGTAATACTTAGAATATTATGCTATAGTGTGATTTGTAGACTGTCAACATTATTTCTGCCTCCAATATCTACCCCCCTCACAACTTGGTCTGAAACTTTTACCTTTCAGAGTCTCACTGTGAGACTGAAACACAGAAGTAAGTGAATTATCTGTAAAGTCACCTGCAAGCACAACTGTTACTCTTTTTTGTGCTGTGGACATTTCAATTAAATTTTAACAGGAATAATTATAGTCACTCAAGAATTAGTGTTCGAAAATTGAATGGACTTTTTTGCAATATATTTTCCAGAAAACCAGTGTTCTTGTGAGATTGAGTTCCCTGAAATATGAAAGGGTAAAGGATAATGCAATGCTGTGATAAGTATGTATGTCTCTGGTGGATAATGTTATACAGCAAAAAATATAAAAAAGTGAAGAAATGTTTTATTTATGTAACAAAGCAATACCATCAACTTCTAAAGTTTGTTGAGTGTTCTTCATTATCCTTTTTTTAGCTTTTATTGTTTTTAAAATCGTTTTGTATAATATAATAGCTACTCCTGCTCTTTTTTTCTTTTTTGTTTTCCATGTTTCTGAAAGATATTTCTACAGCCCTTTACTTTGAGCCTGTGGGTGTCATTTGAAGTGAGATGAGTTTCCTGAAAGCAGTAGAAGAATGAATCCTGATTCTTTATCTAACTTGACACTCTATACCTTTTGATATGTGGGAGTTTATTCTTGTCATATAGTTACTAAAAGGCTACTTTGCAATTTAAGCTTTGTGGTTGATTTAGGTTGTTTGTGAATTCTGTACTCGCATACATATACTTTTGTGATAGGTAAACACATTCTTTTTGTTTTTGTGCTTAGAACTTTCTTAAGCATCTCCTGAAAGGTTTGACCTGGAGATGGCATATTCTTGTAGGAAGTGAATGTTTGGGAAGGATTTTAATTCTCCTTAGCTTGGGAGAGTTGAAAATTCTTGACTGAAATCGCTTTCCTTTAAGAATGTCAAAGATGAAACATCAGTACTTTCTGGCTTGTAGGGTTTCTTTTGAGAAGTCTGATACAGTGCTGATGGGTCTTCTTTGGTAGGTAGTCTGTCTCTTCTTTCTAACTGCCTTTAGAATATTTTTTCTTTTGTGGTCACCTTGGCAAGACCATGCCTTGGGGATGGTCTTATATAATAACTCACAGAAGTTCTCTGAATCCCTTGAATCTGAATGACCACTTCTCTAGCAAGATAGGGCAAGTTTTCTAAAATGATCTCTTGGAAGGCTTGGTTCAGAGTGCTTGCAGTTTCACTTTCTTTTTCATCTATGCTGGTTCTTCCTCATCTATAATGGCAGATGCTTCTTTTTTATTTATTTTCATTTATTTTTATTAAATAAGGTTACTAATGTTAGGGTTGGAATTTGTGTTGTTGCTTTACCTGAACTCCATAAACTACCAGCAAGAAATAGCCATCTTGAACATACACACACCCAATATAGGTACATCCAGATTTATAAAACAATTTCTAATTAAATTAAGAAAGGATCTAGAAAGCTATACAATTTTAGCTGTAGATTATAATACCCCATTAACAGCATTATACAGATCACTTCAGCAAAAACAAAACTAAAAATAAACAACATAAAAAAACCTTCAATGAAATCTAGTATCTTAATTTGACAATCAATTGAATCTAATAGATATCTATAGAGCATTTCACTAAATATCTATAGAATATACATTCTTCTCATCAGCACATAAAACATACCCCAATATCAACCACATAATCAAACATAAATCAAGTGTGAACAAATTTCAAAAGGTTAAAATGATACCAAGCACTGTCTCACATCACAGCAAAGTATCACCAACAGGAACCCCCAAAATGCACAAATACGTGGAAATTAAAATACATGCTTCTGAATGACCTTTGAGTTAACACAGAAATCAAGATAGAAATAAAAAGATTTCTAGAAACAAATAAAAAATACACAATACACCAATACCCCCATATCCCATAAAGTGGTTCTGAAAGTGTCCACTTATGTCCAGAGGCCTAGTCTTTTCTAGAATGTGTCAAGCATCTCTGCAATCTTACTATCACCTTAGTAATACTTAGAATATTATGCTATAGTGTGATTTGTAGACTGTCAACATTATTTCTGCCTCCAATATCTATCCCCCTCACAACTTGGTCTGAAACTTTTACCTTTCAGAGTCTCACTGTGAGACTGAAACACAGAAGTAAGTGAATTATCTGAAAGGAGTTTATAGCATTGCACACAATATAAAAAAAAAAAGAGAGAGGGATTCCTAGTAAACAGTCTAATGTGACACCTAGGGGAGCAGGAAAGATAAGAGCAACCCAATCCCGGAATTATAATAATAATAAAAATAATTAAAATAAAATCAAAGCTGAATAAAATAGAAACCAAAAAGTTATACAAAGAATCAACAAGATAAAAATCTGGTTTTTCAAAGAATAAATAATATTTACAGACCCCTGGTTAGATTAATAAAAAAATAAAGGGACAGAAATTTCACATAAACAATAGAAATGAAAACAGGCAATGTTATAACTGATGTAAAAGAAATACAAAAAATAATCAGAGATCCTATAAACATCTGTATGTGAATACATATGCCAGAAGATCTAGAGAAAACAGGAAACCTCCTGCCCTTATTTAAACTCCAAAGATTGAAACAGGAAGAAATTGAAACCCTAAACAGACATTAACAATCTGAGAAATTGGCTCAGTATTAAGATGCTCACTTTCACCCTTTCTCCTTAACATAGTTCTAGAAGTCCTTGCCAGAGCAATAAGGCAGAGTGCAAAAAAAATCGAGGAGCATCTGAACAGAAAAGAGGGAGTCAACTTATTTTTGTTTGCAGACAATACAATTTTATACCTGGAAAATCCTAGAGACTCTGTGAAAAGCCTCATTGCATTGGTACATGACTTTGGTAAAGTCTTGAGATACAAAATCTTTACACACACACACACACACACACCAGTTGAATGTTTAGACACCAACAAAAAGCAGACTGAGAACCAACCAGAAACACAATTCCACTAAGGTTAGCCACAAAACATAAATTAAAATATTTTAGCATTGATCTAACCAAAATGGTGAAAGACCATTACAATGAGAACTACAGAACACTGCTCAAAGCGAACCTTGAACAATTATCATAATACTATAAGAAAGGGATTGGCAGTAGTGGGAAACTGCCCGGGGAGGGGGGCGAGATTGGCAGTTGAGAGAAACTGCTAGGGGAGGGAGAAGCACATTTCATCAACAAGGGTACCTGCATAATAAACATTCGTATAACTAACTCTGAATTGCACCCCACATCTTTAAATTAAATTAAAAAATCAAAAAAATTGAAGAATATTCCATGCTTATGGATTGAAAAATCCTATACTCCCAAGATGTTCATTCTATCCAAGACAGCCTACAGAGTCAACATAATCAAACTACCAGAATTATTTTTCACAGACCTAAAAAAGACAATATGGTTTCATCTAAAAGTTCTTAGGGTTTGATGTTTTATCTTTGATCAAATTAGAGTTGATTTTTCATTATGGTGATAGGTAATGGTTCAGTTTTATTCTTCTGCATGTGGTCAGTCAGTTTTCCCAATGTCATTTGCTAAATATGGCCTTCCTTCCCTAGTGTTTGCTGTTGGTGGCTTTGTTGAAAATAAGTTGATTGAGAGATAGTGGTTTTAGTTCTAGAATCCCTGTCCTATTTTATTGGTCTATGTGCCTATTATTGTGTTTATATCTGACTGTTTTGGTTACTGTAACTTTTTGTTCAAGTTTAAAGTCTGGAAGTGTGATACCTCTCATTTTATTCCTTTCCCTGAGAATTGCTTTGGCTATTCATGCTCTTCTCTATATTGTCATTTCCAGGTCTGAAAAAAAATGATGTTGGTAATTTGATGAGTATTGCATTGAATCTGTAGATTGTCTTGGGTGGATAGACATCTTGACAATATTGATTCTTCTGATTCACGAGCATGAAAAGTTTTGTTCATTTGTTTGTGTCATATTTGATTTCTTCGAGCAGAGTTTTGTAGGTCTGTTATAAATATTCTTCACTTTTCTGCTAGGTGAATGTCAATGTATTTCTTTTTTGTGGCAATTGTGAAGGGAACTGTACTTTTTACTTGGTTCTCTGTCTGCTTGCTGCTGGTATATTGAAATGCAACCCTCATTTGCACATTGATTTTGTACCTCAAGACTTGACCAAAGTTGACCAATAGTGCAAGGAGGCTTTTGATTCCCTAGGGTTTTCAAGATATAGAATCATAACATCCACAAAGAGGGATAGCTTAACATTCTCTTTGTCTATTTGGCTACCCCTGATTTCCTTCTCTTGCCTAATTGCTCTGACTAGGCTTCCAGCACTATGTTGAGCAAGGAGGGATGAGAGTGGGCATTTTTGTTTTGTCTGCATTCCCAGGTTGACTGCTTCTAACCTCTGCCCATTGAGCAAAATGTTGACTCTGGGTTAATCATAGATGGTTCTTACTGTTTTGAGGAATATTCTTTCAATGCCTAGGTGCTCAGGGGTTTTGTCAATAATAGTTGCTCAATTTTGTCAAATGCTTTTTCTACACCTAATATTATAATCATATGGCTTTTGGTTTTATACCTGTATATGTGCTGACTTACATTTGTATTCTTTTGAATACAGCCCTGCATCCCAGGAATAAAGTCCATTTTGTATGGTGGATGATCCTTGAGATGTGTTGTTGGATCTGATTTGTTGGAATCTTGTTTAAAATTTTTGCTTCTTTGTACATCAAGGATGTTAGCCTGCAGTTCTCTTTCCTTGTTGGGTCTTTGCCAGGTTTGGGTATCAGTGTGATGTTTGTTTCATGAAATAACTTGGGGAGGGTTCCATCTTTCTTGACTACTTGGAATAGTTTTGTTAAAATTGGAGTCAATTCCTCCTTTTTTGTCCTATAGTATTCAGCTGGGAAGCCATCTGATCTGGAGCTTTTTTGGCAGGAAGATTTTTTTTTTTAATGACTGAGTAATTTTCTATATTGTAATTGGTTTTAAAAGACCCATATTTTTGTTTTGTTGATCCTTTCTATTATTATTTTTTGTCTATTATGACTTACAATTGTGAATTTATATTGGTGATCTGAATCTTCTGCTGGAGTTAGTATTTAGGTAACCTAGTCTTTCAAGTAACTTTAGGTGTGATGTCAGGCTATCTACTTCTGATTATTCTGTTTTCTTCATGTGTGCACAATGCTATAAGTGTTTCTCTTAAAACTGATTTCATGGCATCCCAGAGACTCTGACAAGATGTGTCTTTATTTTTATTTTTATTTCCAGGAATGTTTTTATTTCTATTTTGATTTCCATGTCGACCTAGAAGTTGTTCAGCAGCATGTTGTTCAGTGTCCATGTCCATGTGTGTTTTGGTGGAATAGTGTTGATGATATTTATTTTTATTCAATTATGTCTGAGAAGTATAGTAGTTCAATCTTTTGAATTTTGTTAATGCTTGATTTATTTTTGAGAATGTGATTAATTTTGGAGTATGTTCCATATGTTGATAAGTAGAATGTATACTCTGTAGATGTTAGGTGAAATGTTCTGTAGATGTTTGTTAAATCTATGTGTTTAAACATTGAGTTCTGATTTTTTTTTTTTTTTGGTTTTGTTTTTCTGGGATTTTTTAAATCAATAATCTATCTAAAGTTGTTAGTGCGGTATTTAGGTCTTCAACTATGATTGTGTGAGTTTCAATGCTCTCTCTTAATTTACTTAGTAGTTTTTACAAAACCTGGCGTTTCTGTGTTGGATGCATATATGTTTAGGACAGATTGATGCTTTTACTATTATGTAGTGTCCAGCTAGGTATTTTTCATCTTTTAATAGTTTAAAGACTGCTTTGTTTTATATCAGAATAGCTACACCTTTTATCTAAACGTTTGTTTTTTGACCTCTAATTATGAGCCTGTGGGTGTCCATTGCAGGGAGATGAGTTTCCTGGAGGTAGCAGACTTGAATCATGCCTCTTTATCCACTTTACCACTCTATGTCTCTTCAGTGGTGCACTTAGTCTATTCATGTTCAGATGGATTATTGAAATGTGAGATTTTATCCCTATAATGGGGCTCTTAAGGTGGTGCTTTGTTTTCTTGTTACTTTTGTATTTATATATGTGTGGATTTTCATTTTTGTGAGTAATCTGTATGATGCTTGCCGATACTTTTGTGATGAGCATGATCATTCTTTTTTTTTTTTCCTATGTTCAACACCTTCATAAGCATCTTCTGAAGTGCTACTCTGGAGGCTGCATATTCTGTCATGAATTGGTTGTCTGGGAATAATTTTGGTTCCCCATCACTGATAATGCTAAACTTGACAGTGTATGAAATTCTTGGCTGAGTTGCTTATCTTTAAGAACAATCAAACTTAGACTTCAGTGACTTCTGGTTTGTTGTGTTTCTACAAATAAGTTTAGAGCAATTCTGATGGGTTTTTCCAGAAGGCAGTTTGAATTTTCTTTCTCATTGCCTTTAGGATTTTTTCTTTTATGCTTATTTTGTGGAGGTAGATTACTAGGTGCCTTGGGAATTGTCTTCTCATATGATAACTTGTGTGAGTTCTTTGAATCTCTTGAGCTTGGTCATCTCCATCTCTCTGGCTAGATGTGGAAAGTTTTCTTGAATAACCTCATGGACTGCTTTTTCCATGGTGTTTTCTGTTTCCCTTTCTTCTTCAAGGATACCAATTGGGCATAGATTTCACTTCTTGACATAGTCTCACATCTCTTAGAGGACTTGCTCCTTCTTTTAAGCATTAGTCCTATGTTTTTGACAGACAGGGTTAATGCTATTATGGTGTTAAAGCTTTCAGATTACTTTCTTTGCCTGGTTGACCCTACTATTTATGCTAGTCAATATGTTTTTGATTTGTACGGTGAAGTTTTTTATTTCCATTATTTCTGATTGGGCTTTTTGAAATTGACAATCTCCACTTTTATTCCCTATACTACTTCAGTGAGTTTTGCTTCTAGTTTATCTTGATTCCTGTTCACTTTTGCAATCTAATCTCTGATTTCTGTAACTGTCATCTGGGGAAGGTTGTGCTGGGGTTTTTCATTGTTTGTGCTATGATAGCTGTTTGTTGGGAATGGTCTCTTTTGGACTCTGAGGGTTGCCTGTATTGTCAACTGTTTTTTTCATTTGTGACAGACCTCTCTTTGTTCTCTATAGTTTCTCTTTTGACTTAATGTTCTGAAGCTATTCAATCACCCTCTGATCTAGAGTCCTTTTGTGGTTGAGCATAGGTTACTGTATGGAAACAAACTTGAAAACCTAAAGGAAATGGAGGACTTTCTGACATCACACAACCTCCCTAGGTTGAAACAAGAAATCAATACCCTAAATAGACCAATAACAATCCAGAAAATTGACTATATCATAAGAAAACTATCTACAAAAAAAAAAAAAAAGCCCTGGACCAGATGGTTTTCCAACAGAATTATACAAAACATAAAAGGAGGAACTGATACCAATCCTATTGAAAGTATTCCAGACAATTGAGAAAGATGGAACTCTCCCCATATCATTTTATGAAGCTAGCATCACATTGATACCCAAGCCAGGTAAAGACCCAACAAAGGAAGAAAACTACAGGCCAATGTCTTTGATGAACATAAATGCTAAAATTCTCAACAAAATCCTAGCAAACCAGAAAAACAAAAATCATCCATCATGACCAAGTAGACTTCATCCCCAGGATGCAAGGCTGGTTCAACATTTGTAAGATCATAAACATAATTAAAAATATCAACATACATAAAAACAAAAACCACATGATTATATCATTAGATTCAGAAAAAGTTTTTGATAAAATCCAGCACCTCTTCTTGATAAAAACCCTTGAACATCTAGGCATAAGTGGAACATGCCTCAAAATAGTATGAGCCACCTACAAGAAACCCACAGCCAGCATACTGTTAGACAGAAATTGGAACCATTTCCTCCAAAAACTGGAACAAGACAAGGATGCCTACTCTCACCCCTCCTGTTCAACATTGTTTTGGAAGTCCTAGCTAGAGCAATTAGAGAAGAGAAGGTAATCAGGGGTATCCAAATAGGAAAAGAGGAAGTCTAAGTTATCTCTCTTTGCAAATGACATGATTCTATACCTCGAAAACCCAAGAGAATCTGTCAAAAACCTCCTTGCACTGATAAAGTACTTTGGCAAAGTCTCGGGTCTAAAATAAATGTGTGAATGACAATCACATTTCTATACACCAATAATAAACAAACAGAAACCCAAATTAAAAGCACAATTTTATTCACAATAGCCACAAAAATAGAGAAATACCTTGGCATCTTCCTAATGAGAGATGTGAAAGACCTTTAAAATGAAAAGAATAAAACCCTGCTCAAATAAATCAAAGATGACACAAAAAAGTGGAAAAAAATTCCATGCTCATGTATTGGAAGAATCAACATTGTTAAGATGTCCATTCTATCTAAGGGAATCTACAGATTTAATGCAATACCCATCAAATTACCAGCAACATTCTTCTTAGACCTAGAAACAACCATACAGGAATTCATATAGAAACATAAATGACCAAAAATAGACAAAACAACCCTCAGCAAAAAAAAAAAAAAAAAAAGCAGGAGGTATCACGCCCCCAAACTTTAAACTTTATTATATAGATACAATAATAAAAACAGCCTGGTATTAGTACAAGAACACAGGAACAGGCATATAGGCCAATGGAATAGAATTGAGATTCCAGAAGCAAAACCTCAATTTCTCAACCAACTCCTCTTCAACAAAGCCTCCACCACCCATTACTGGGGAGAGGAGAACCTATTCAGTAAATGGTGCTGGCAAACTGACTGACCATATGCAGAAGATTGAAACAGGTCCCCTACCTATCCCCATACATAAAACAATTCTAAATGAATCAGAGACCTAAATGTAAGACCTCAAACTATAAGAACCTTAGAAAATGCAGGAGACACTCTTATGGAAGTTGGAACTGGCAACCAATTCCTGATCGAAACCCAGAGTGCCCATGCCATAAGAGATAAGATAGACAAGTGGAACCTCATCAAACTGACAAGCCTCTGCAAAGCCAAAGAAACCATCCAGAGAGCAGGGAGACAGCCCACAGACTGGGAAAAAAAATATTTACCAACTCCATGTCTGACAAAGGTCTAACATCAAGGATCTACAAGGAACTCAAACATGCTGAAAAGAAAAAAAAAAACAAACAGCCTGTTTACAAAGTGGGCAAAAGATATGAATAGACAGTTCTCAAAAGAAGACATATAAGCAGCCAACAGATACATGAAAAAATGTTCAGTCTCACTAGTCATCAAGGAAATGCAAATCAAAATGACACTGTGATTCCACCTAATTCCAGTCAGAAGGGCCATCAACAATAACTCAAAAAATAACAGATGCTGAAGAGGATGTGGTGAAAAGGGAACACTTCTACACTTTTGGTGGAAGTGTAAACTAGTACAGTCTCTGTAGAAAACAGTGTGGCAATTCCTAAAACTTCTAAATATTGACCTTCCATATGACCCAACAATCCCCCTTGTGGGAATATACCCGGAAGAACTCAAATCACTCTACAAAAAAGATACCTGCACACGTATATTTATCACAGCATTGTTCACAATAGCAAGAACATGAAATCAACTATGTCACCCATCAAAAGAGGATTGGATTAAAAAATGTGGTACATATACACAGTGGAATATTATGCAGCCATAAAGAACAAAATCATGAACTTTGCAGCAACTTGAACGGAATTAGAGTCTATAATAGTGAGTGATCTTTCACAGAAACAAAGAACTGAGTATCACATGTTCTCACTCATAATGGGACCTTGAGCAACTACCATAATACTATAAGAAAAGAATGAACAGTAACAGAAAACTGCAGGGGGCGTTGGGATTGACAGTAGTCGAAATCTGCCTGGGGAAGGGAGGGCACACCTCATGAACAAGGATGTCTGCACAATGAATATTTGTATACCTAACCCTGAATTGTACTGCACAATTTTAAAATTTTAAAAATGAATAAACAAACAAACAAATAAATAAAAAAGAACATAGGTTACTGCACGAGAGAGAAGCATTCACATCTGTTCCTTGCTCCACCTTGTGGCAGGATTCTGTCATTGCAGAACTTCTCATTCCCCGATAAACGCCATAGATTTTTAAATAAATCCCTAATGTGCCAGTTCTGAGATTTGTGGGCACTCTTCACCCAGTCTCAGATTAGCTGCAGTTACTGAAAAAGACTATTTTTATTCACCCAGTCTCAGATTAGCTGCAGTTACCCAAAAAGACTATTTTTATATGAGGTCTGAAGTCTTCACTGGAACAATGGCTCTCAAGTTACATGTAAAGATACAAGAACATTGATGCTGCAGATAAAATAAGAAATAATGGAGGATTTCATCATTGAAATAAAATTTCTTGCAAGTGTAATGTTTGATATGTGATCCTTGCAGAAAATAGGAATACAGACGGAAAAGAGTATTTTTGCTTCTCTCTTTTTTTATTCTTCTAAATTTTATATAACTAGTTCTTCTGCTGGACAGGCTACCAAGGTTTCATCTTCTGCTATGTGTTGCTGTAACCTAAGTTCCAGTGCAAGATGGTGTTGCTGAGTTTTACAGCAGAATTTTGCTGAAGAGATAAAGAAGTCCTGTTTGGGATCAATAACAGAGAGAAAAAAATACAAATAACTAGAAACATAAAAAGTTTAGATAACAGTTATGGGGAACTTTGAAATAAATGGGAAAATATATTGGGCAATAGCTGGTATAAGCTATAGGGCCAAGGGAAATATTTAAGATACAAAAAATATTGTATTTTAATAAGGATAATTCGGTGAAGAAAGATCAATAATTCCTATTAAAAAATATTTTTAAAGAGCTGCTGGGCAAATGTTTTTGATTATACAAGGTTGGAAACAATCTACTGCAGTTTATACGCTAGTCTTGGTGAGGAGTGTGAACAGTTTAAACATTGAAGTAGTAGGAGATACTGTAGTCAAATGGACACTGAGATGGTCATGTGAGTTGACAAACTAGAAGTTTTCTTATGCTTTCTTTGTTTCCCCTCACTGAAAAAAAAAAATACATAGATACTGAGGTTACAGATAAGGTTAGACACAATAGAGGTTTGAGGAGATGGTGTAAGGTATAAAGTAGTCGTCAAGGTAAGTAAAAAACTTAAAGATTCCAGAAATATTTAATATTGTCTGGCAGATTTAGGACCATTAAAATTGTGGTCAAATGTTGCAATACATGCTAGCAAGCAAAATTATGTGTTGCATCAAGAACTGAGAGCTTAACAAGATAGTGGAGTAGCCTTCTTCTAAAACAATAAATAGACAATTACCCGTAAATAGTAATCTTGAAAAGAATGAAGCCTCCATGTAAACACTTGCTGCAACACAATAGATATTTTTTAAAAATACCCTTAGAATAACTGTATAAAAAGATTGCTAGAAAGATTGACAACCTCGAGACACAAATATCAAGGGAAAAAGGAAATATGGAGGCTATCAATATCCAACAAAGTCCCAAGTGGCCTGATTTGTGTCAGATATTACCAGTTTTTGCCACTGAAATAAACAATAGTTATCATCATTGCAGACTCCAAGGTGAGGGCAACACTATCACCCTTCCACATAGGAGCCATTGTTGTGCCATCCCTTTCAACTTCTTATATACCCATACCCTATAACCATGCATGACCACAACCCAGACCCAGTATTCAAGGTCACTCTACATTTTCCCATGTTCCACATCCCACTCAGTGGCCACATCATGCACATCTGCACCTCACACACCAAAGTCACTGCCATTACAGGCTACCTCTACCCTGTACCTTTAAGCATTTGTCACAGGACTTTGTTCCAGTGCATACCTGCATTATGTCTAAAGGCTCCACAGGTTCTCCAGGAGTCTTTATAACTCTGGTATCAGAGCCACTTCTACAGAAAGCTAGTCCACTCTCTGAGATTCATAGTTTCTTGTATGCCCACACGCTGTATTTCAGCTTCAAGACGGTATGTACTACATGCTGTGTTTACTTCTCAAGCACCAGAGTAACTGTTGCTCCAGGCAAATTACATCTCAGGCCTTGGAGCTTCTGTAACTCTGGGCACACCTATACTGCAGACCACAACTTTTTGACTGCTCCACAAGCACCATGTTTTGCACACCATTACCAAAGTGACAGCATGGACACTTGTGCCCAGGCACTCGTGCCACCACCATGCAGATCCTGAGCCCTAGTTCATCCACAAATGTCTATGCTTTAGACTTCTTATCTATGGCCACTTCACTGGTGCTATCAATCAGATACTGGTGGTTGTGCCACCACAAACATACCCAGAAGTTAAACTCAGTGCCAAGATGGATCTTATTGGTCATTATTTATTCAGTAAGGGACAATGATATTATGAGGTCTACAGCAGCTTCTGCCATTGAAAACCTCAGTAGCATTTGCTGCCACTATGAACACCAGAATTGAAACACCAAATTAGGATTCCTGTAATCTCTGTCAAAATTGACCTCAGTTTAGAGATATGCAAAAAAAAAAAGTGCTGCTGTGCCCTCACTAGAGCCTAAACTTCTGCACCCTCCACAATCAGTACTCTCACACCTACTCATAGAGGAATGTGCCCACTGGAAACAGGCTGTACAATATATAAAAAGCTTCCATACCATCAAATGCACAACATCAATGAAAGGTAACAGAAAACATAATTTTTTAAAAGATACAAACAAATAAATGAATATAATAACCTGGTAAATAACTCCAAAGAAATGGAGATTTTAAAGTTAGTTTACAAAACGTTCAAAATAATTATTTTAAGAAAATTCAGAGAGGGAGGAAGATGGTGGCAGAGACAGACAATGCAAGTCCCAAAGTGAGTGAATGAATGCATGGAAAATTTTTTGTAGGTATGTGGGAGGAAGTGGGTGTGTGAGTACCTGAGTGGGGACTTGGAGAAAGTGTCCAGGTCTTTCCTGGTGAAGCAGCTGGTATTGCTGCGGCTCTCCTTGGACCCTGGTGCTTCCCAGGGTATAGAAGCTGAGCACTACTTTTAAAAAATCAGCAAAGCCCTTCCCGGGAAGATGTCTAGACTGATTGTTGGTTCCAGGCTGTGCCTCATCATTGCAGCACCTGGACAGACACTGACAGCAAGGGCTGTAGAGGGAGCAGAGGGAGCCCAGAAGCAGAACCCCAGTGGAGAAGATGAAAGAGTCACCTTGCCACAATCTTGAAAACTACACTGGAAAGTGTTCTAGCTTGCTCACCATGGAACAACAGACCCAATCTTTGTGAACTGCAGATTAACTACTCAGGGGTGATCATAACCAAGAGTGAATATCCCAAAAGCACAAACTCCGGAGGGACAGAATGTGTCTCAGATACCACTCCTCCTACCCTGATTCAACTGAGAGACAAAGGGTGTGACCAGAAAAGGATGAGGAAAACCCCTGAAGAGATCAGCAGTGGGCCTGGGGCTTACCCAACCCCAACAATCCTCTGAACATCAGACCTACATGACTGGGAAACAACTGAGAGTGAAGAACCCAGATGGAGCATGAATGTCAGTCACGATAAGAGAACTCTACTCCAGGATAAGCCTGGCTGGGGTGCCCCAACCTGTATCTGGAGAAGAGACAATCCCACACCTCTCAACCAGAGGGAAGTCCTCTTACCATACAAGAGTGGCAGGGGAAGATTGAAGTCCCATCCACCCTCAACATCTCCTCCTTCTTCCCGGGGCCAGACTTGGGAGAGTGTCAATAAGCAGCTGAGAGGAAATTTGCAGAACCTGCCACAAGAGGTCAGGTTGTTTTTTCTTTTCTTTTTGTTTGTGTGCTTTAAAAAATATATTTCTTTTTCCTTTGTGCTTAAATGTTTGTGTGAGGGTTTGAACTTCATCCCCCCAACACCTTTTTTTTCTTTTTCCTTTTTTCTTTCTTCTTTCATTTTTTACTTTCTGTTTAATGTGTGTACATGAATGATTGAGTGCTCATCTTTCATTTTTTGTTTTTTTTTCCTCTTTGATTAATTTAGTGTGTGTGTGTGTGTGTGTGTGTGTGTGTGTGTGTGTGTAAATGTGTGAGGGTTCAATGTGAATTTTCTTTCTCTTTTTTGTGGGGTCCCTGTGTTTGTGTGTGGTCAATTATTACTATTTTTTGCTTTGGTTTCTGCTTCTGTTTTTCTGGTTTTTTATTTTTTTTATTTTTGTCCATTTTATTTCATTTTAATTGTCTCTGTTCCCCTCATTGCTGCTAGTGTATATTTGACTTAGGGAGTACACACATGTAACTGTTACATCATAATATAGAGTGGTGGTGAAGGGTGGGTCTCAGGGAACTCAAACCTGAGTCAATGAACATTGTGATTTGCAAGTTGTTTCTGAATCTTAGCTCCCCAAACCTCATTCGACTCTCAAAACTACAAGAGACAGCAAAGAGTCCCACCCATAACTCTGTTTCAAAGTAGAACAAGTTCAGAGTCCTGATCAGGGAAGAATACAGGGCTGAATAAACATCAGAAGTGAAAGACTGTCCCACTACCACTGAATAACAGAACTGAAGAGAAAAGAAAGAGATCTGTCACAAATGAGGAAAATTTCAAGGAAAGAGCACAGGTAATTCCCAGTGTAACAAAGGGAAAATGCCCCCCAAAATCAAATCTCTGAGCCCAAACAATGGAATTCACCAACTGGTCTCAGAATATAACAGGAATTAGTAAATGGATGAAAAGAGCAAATAAGACTCAAGAAAGTCAAAAGACAATGCTGAAAGAACTTGTAACAGAGGTTTTGCTCATAAAAACTTTAATTTGGGAAATAAATAACAAGATGACAAACATAGAAAGTAGAGTTAACCAAGCAGAAGAAAAATTCTTGGAACATGAAGACCAAAACATGGAATCAACCCTATCTGTAAAAGACAAAGAAAACCCTCAGAAAGAAAAAACAAAGCCTCCAAGAGATGTATGATTATATCAAGAGACAAAACCTAAACCTGATTGCTATCCCAGAAAAAGAAAGATAAATGGAGAACACCTTGGAGCAAGTATTCCAGGAGGTTATCCAAGAAAACTTTCTCCATCTCACCAGAAATGTGACTATCCAAACACAAGAGATTCAGGGAATCCCTGCAAGTCATCAAATGAGAAGATCAATGCCTAGACACATAGTAGTTCACCTACACAAAGTAGATACAAAAGAAAAAATCTTAAAGGCAGCAAGAGAGAGAGGTTAGACTACCTACTAGGGAAAACCAATCAAAATAGCAGAAGACATATCAGCAAAACACTACAAGCTAGAAGGAACTGGAGTCCAATATTCAAAGTCCTCAAAGATAAACAATTTCAACAAATAATTTTATACTCAGTCAAGCTCAGCTTCATCAGCAATTGAGAATTAAAATCCCTCCCAGACATAAAATCCCTAAGAGATAAGGCAGCTTCCAGAACAGCTCTACAGCAAATGTTTAAAAGGCATTAAGCACAGAAAAAAGGAAAAACATGACCATGTACCACCAAAGAGAACAGAAAAACACAGAATCAACAGAGAATACATTGCTACTGCAAACTTGAAAACACACACATGCATCAATCCAAATGTTAAAAGAAAACAAACAAAGAAAAAACTTTGTTAAGAACCTCATGATAGGGACAAACAATCACATTTCAATAATCAGCATGAATGTGAATAAACTAAATACACTACTAAAAAGACACAGAATGGCAAATTGGACAAAATACCATGACCCGATAAGTTGCTGCATCCGGGAAACTCATCTCACCATAAGGGATGCACACAGACTCAAAATTATAGGATGAAAAATGAATTTACAGGCAAACAGATCACAAAACATGGCAAGAGTTGTAATCTTAATTTCAGATAAAACAACCTTTAAGCTATCAAAAATTTAAAAAGATACAGAAGAACACTATATAGTAATAAAAGGCTTAATTCATCAACAAAAAATATCCATCCTTAACATATATGCACCCAACACAGGAGCACCAGTGTTTATAAAGCAACTGCTAAGTAAACTTAAAAAAATATTGACTCTAATGCTATTATAGCTGGGGACTTAAATATCCCACTAACAACTCCAGATGGTTCCTCAAGGTAAAAAATCAACACAGATATCCAGAACCTCAACTTGACACTTGACCAAAGGGACTTAATAGATACCTTCAGAACACTTCACCCCAAAAGCACAGAATATATATTCTATTAATCACCACATGGAATGTCACCTAAGATCAATCATATCCTCAGACATAAATCAAGCATAAACAAATTTTTTAAGATTGAAATACAACCATGCAACTTCTCAGACCACAGTGGAATAAAAATAAATGTCAACACCAAAAAATTTCCCCCCAAACCCACAAAGACAGGGACACTAAACAGCATGATGCTCAACAACTACTGAGTCAACACAGAAGTCAAAGCAGAAATTAAAAGATTCCTGGAAACAAAAATAAATAAACATCTTACCAAAACCTCTGGGATGTATGAAAACAGTTCTAAGAGAGGTATTTTTTTTTTTGAGTTGGAGTCTCACTCTGTCACCCAGACTGGAGTGCAGAGGCTGCTTCCCGCACCACAGCCTCAACCTTCTGAGCTCAGGCAATCCTTCTGCCTCAGCCTTCCAAGTAGCTGGAACTACAGGTGTGTGCTACCACGTCTGGCTAATTTTTTATTTATTGTAGAGATGAGGTCTCACCAAGTTGCCCAGGCGAGTCTTGAACCCATGGGCTCAGGCAATCCACTCACCTCAGCCTCCAAAAGCGCAGGATTGCAGGTTGAGTCACCGAACCTGTCTTTAAGAGAGGTATTTTTATCTCTACAAACACACTTCAAGCAAATGGAAATATCACAAGTTAACAGCCTAACAAATCACCTAAATAAGCAGGAGAGACAAGACCACCAAAACTCTAACTTTAGCAGAAGAATCCAGATCACCAAAGTAAGTAAATGCCCAAATACAGACATAGAAGACAAAACTGTCATAGAAAAACATCAACAAAACAAAAAGTTGCTTTTTTGAAAGAATAAACAAGAATGACAGACCCCCTAGCAAGACCTACTAAGAAAAAAAGAAAAAGTAAAAATAAATACAATGAGAAATGTAAAAAATCAAGTCACAACTGACCTTGAAGATATACAAATGATTATCAGAGATTACTATGCATATCTGTGTTGAAACAAATTTGATAACTAAATGAAATGGAGGATTTTTCTGACATCACACAACCATTCAAGGTTTAAACAAGAAGACAATGAGACATTAAATAGACAAATAACAACCCAGAAAATAGACTGTGTCATAAGAAAACTACCTACCAAAAAAAGTCCTAGACTAGATGGTTTCCAGTGGAATTCTACAAAGCTTACAAGGAGGAACTGAATCCAATCCTATTGAAAGTATTCTAGGTGATGGAGAAAGATAAAACTCTCCCCAAGTCATTTTATGGAACTAATAGCACACTGATACCCAAACCTGGTAAAGATCCAACAAAAAGAAAAAGAACTACAGGCCAATATTCCTAATGAATATGAATGCAAAAATTCTCAATAACATTGTAGCAACTCGGATACAATACCACATCTAAAAAAATCATCAACCATGACCAAGTAGGCGTCATCCCCAGGATGCAGGACTGATTCAACATCTGCAATACCATACATGTAATTATATACCTCAATAGATGTAAAAACACTAACCAAGTGATTATATCATTAGATGCATAAAAAGTTTTTGATAAAATTCAGCATCTCTTCTTCATAAAACCCTTGAACACCTAGGCATACAAGGAATGTATATGGCACTTACACCTAGGCATACAAGGAATGTATATGGCACTTACTCCAAAGAGTAAGTGCCATCTATGATAAACTCACAGCCAGCATATTGCTAAGTGAACAGAAATTGTAACCATTTCCCCTGAAAAATGGAACAAGACAAGGCTACCCACTTTCATCCCTCCTGTTCAACGTTGTGTTATAAGTAGTAGCAACATCAATTAGACAAAAGAAGAAAATCTGGGGTATCCAAGTAGGAAAATAGCAAGTTAAATTATCCCTCTTTGCTGACATTATGAATCTATACCTTGAAAATCAAAGAGAATCTGTTAAAACTCCTTTCACTAATAAAAAACTTTGGCAAAATCTCTTGGTACAAAATAATTGCACAAAAAAGACAGTCACATTCTTATAGACCAACAGCAAACAGGCAGAGGGCCAAATAAAAGGCTCAATCCTATTCATAATAGATACACACACAGAGACAAACACATACACACACATGAAATACCTTGACATCTTTCTAAGCAGTGATGTGAAAGACTTTTACACTGAAAACTACAAATGCTCAAAGAAATCAAAGATGACACAAATAAATGGAAAAATATTCCATGTTCATGGATAGGAAGAATCAACATTGTTAAGATGTCCATCCTACCAAAGGCAATCTACAAATGCAACACAATACCTATTAAATTATTAACATCATTCTTCTCAGACCTGGAAATAACAATACAAAAATTCATATGGAGACATAAATGACCACGAATAGCCAAAACAATCCTTAGCAAAAGGAACAAAGTAGGAGGTATCACACTTCCAGACTTCAAACTTTACTATAAGGCTACAGTAATCAAAACAGCCTGGTATTGGTACAAGAACAGGCTTATGGACCAATGGAATAGAATAGAAATTTCAGAGGCAAAACCTCAGTTTCTCAACAAACTCTTCTTCAATGGAGCCTCCACCAGTAACCACTGGGAAGAGAAGAACCTATTCAGTAAATGGTGCTGGGAAAACTGGATAACCATATACAGAAGATTGAAACAGTACCCCTACCTATCACCATACACAGAAATCAATGGATAAAAGACTCAAACTATAAGAATCTTAGAAAACACTGAAGACATCCTTACAGAAATCAAAGTAGACAACCAATTCCAGATCAAACCCAAGGTGTCAGTGCCATAAGAGATAAGATAGACAACTTGGACCTCACGAAGCTGAAAAATGTCTGTAAAGCAAAAAGAAACCATCAAGGGAGTGGGGAGACAGCCCACAGAATGGGGAAAAAATTGCCAACTGTATATCTCATAAAGATACATCCAGTATCTACAAAAAGCTCAAACATGTCAAAAGGAAATAAACCGTCTTATTAAAAACTGGGCAACATACATGTATAGACACTTCTCAAAAGAAGATATAAAGGCAACCAAGTCATGAGAAAGTGCTTGGTCTCACTAACCATCAGAGAAATGAAAATCAATATCACATTGAGATCCACCTAACCCCAATAAGAATGGCCATCATTAATAAAACAAATAACAGCAGATACTGGCAAGAATGCAGAGAAAACAGAACGTTTCTCCACTGCTGATGGGAATGTAAACTAGTTCAACTTCTATGAAAAACAGTGTGGTGATTTCTAAAAGAACTAGAAATTAATGTATCGTATGACACAGCCATCCCCCTACTGAGAATATACCCAGAGAAACTCAAATCATTCAATGAAAAGATACTTGCACACATGTTTATTACAGCATTATTCACAATAGCAAAAACATGGAACCAACCATGCTGCCCATTGAAACTGGACTGTATTTAAAAAATGTGATACATATACAAGATGGAATATTATGCTGTCATAAAGGACAAATATATGAACATCTTAAAAACTTGGATGGCTAGCCGGGCTTGGTGGCTCTCCTGTAATCCCGCGCCTTTGGGAGGCTGAGGAGAGTGGATTGCCTGAGCCCGCGGGTTCGAGACCCACCTGGGCAGCGAGACCTCATCTCTACAATAAATCAAAAAAACAGCCGGGCGAGGTAGCGCATGCCTGTATTCCGGCTACTCGGAAGGCTGAGGCAGAAGGATCACCGGAGCTCAACAGGCGAGGCTGCGGTGGCCGGGAGCGGCCACTGCACTCCAATCTGGGCGATAGTGAGACTCTAACTCAAAAAAAAAAAAAAACAACAAAACTTGGATGGCTAGCGGGGCTCGGTGGCTCAGCCTGTAATCCCGTGCCTTTGGGAGGCTGGGGTGAATGGATTGCCTGAGTCCGTGGGTTCGAGACCTGCCTGGGCAACTTGGTGAGACTTCATCTCTACAATAAATCAAAAAATCAGCAGGGCATGGTAGTGCATGCCTGTAATTCTGGCTACTTGG